>NW_009258615.1:1515324-1583730 GCF_000687185.1 Egretta garzetta | reverse complement strand
GAACCTAATCGACTGCCTTCCTCCTCTGCTGGCAACAAAATTAATGACTTTGGGAGCTGCCTTCCATGATGTGCTGAATGTTGTACAGGTCTGATGTAAGATCTTACTATTTTAGAGATGTCTACTCCGTTCAATTTGGTTGAAGCTGAACAGACATGACAGAGAGAAGTGTGATGCACGCAAGCTTCATTTCCTCAGGAAGCCAAGCTAAAAAAAAAAAAAAATCTGCCTAGGGAAATCTTCGGCCAACATTTGAGAAGCTTGCTGTTAATTATCGAAATGAAGAAGCAGAGTGTGCTGACGTGGTGTTGATTCGAAGCATCAGAATCAATTTCTCAATAAATAGACCTGCTGAAAAAAAAATACGTAAACCACACCAGACTTGTGCACTGTGTGATGTTCCTTTTTAGCTTCTGTATCTGGCTTCCAACCCTAAAAATGACCCTCCCTTCCCCAAACTCTACAGGATACACAGAATTTAAAAGGAGTGTTTTATTCCTAAGGTGTCAGAGAACCTGTCTCTTAAGGGTTGTTCATTCAGAGTGAGTAAATTGAACTAGGTCAGCCTGAATTAGGGTGATGTTCTTCAGAGTGCCCATATTCCTGGCACTCATGGGGCTCAGCATCTCTTGAGGACTGCTACTCTGCAAGGTCTCCCACCAGCCCTTCCTCTTGGCCTTTGTGGCTCGGAGAGCTTCTGCCCTGTGACAGACGTATCTGCACACGCTTTGCAGAGTAGTTTTGGATTCATTGATGCAAAGAAGGTGAAGAAGTAAAATACATGTTTCTTGTATCACTGTTTCTATTGCTGTAAAGTCAGTATTTTAAAGGCTTTAAAGTTTCTGGAAATGGATTTTTGATTTATTCTGAGAACCAGCCTTCTGGTGTTTATTCACTTGCTGTCTACCTTCTGAAGGTCAGTCGGGAACTACAGCTTTTACAAATCATCCCTTGTATTTTGGGTTAATCCAGGCCTTCCTGCACTTTACTCAGATAGCTGTAAATGCAGTTTATAATTTATACAGAATGTGGTTCATCTGCCCTGTGACTAGGAAACGTTAAAAGAAAGCATTCAGTCATAGCTTATGCATCTGGTGGTGCGGGCTGGGGTTTTTAAAAGAACCCAGAAGAATTAGGCATTCAAATTTCATTAAAATGCTGTGGAAGCGAAGCATATAAACTCTATTAAAAAGCTCAGTCATTATCTATAACTCTTGTATTTTCTCCAGTTTAATTTGTGCATAAGCTTGCTCCGGGGAAAGAAGTGGACGAGGCTGGTTTTGCACACCTTGCGTTCTCGTTAGTGCTGAGGAGCAGCCCTGCCTTAGAGCCTGAGCACACTGCGGCTTTCTCACCTTTCCCATGTTTCAGTGCAGCTTTGTGTACCCATCTAACTACTGGTTTTATAATTAAAACATTATTTTCATAAGCATAGAAATTAAGTAAATATCTGATCAGTATAACTGTTAATGTAAATAGTTTGCTGAATATAATTTTGAAAATAGGGGTGGGTTTATATATATATATATATATATATATGACATCCTGAGAATGATTTGTACCTTTTCATGCTCTGAAATGTTTAGGGAGATAAAGCTGAAAAAAAGTAACTTCAGAAAATAAAATTGTACCGCAGAATGTAAAAGAATGGGATATATTGCTTGTAAATACAACACAATGTGACTGAAGATTACATGTAATATACTGTCAGATGTCTAACAGAATGCAAAAGCTTCCTCTATGTGCAAGAATCAGTCAAGTACAGTATGATAAATATAATGAAGAGCAAGATGAGAGATCAATTGGATACACAGTCAGATAAAGAAGAGTATAGAGAGCGGAGTTTGTTCTGAAGTCAGAAGAGATTGCTGCAGCAGTACAGAACATGCTTGCTGGAGGAAGGAGTTAATAATTGGGCCAGCAATGTTCAGCCCCTATTTATTGCAAGAGAGAATTAATGGCTCTCCTGCCTGGTGCTGAAAATAGAAGCCAAATTTAAGTTGTTTCTTGAAGGCAGATATAATTAGATCATGAAACTTCTGGCTTTTGGGTCTAAATAATAGGATAAGAATGGCCACACTAAATCAGAGCAGGGTACGGTCTCTTAACTGTTTCTTAGGGGTGAGAATAGGACAACCACGGAGTGATACTTTCCCCAATTTCCAGCTGTGCGCAATGCACATACTGCTTAAACCGTAGATTTAAGTGCATTATGTATTTATTAGCCATTGCTGAATCCTTTCTTTATAGATTGTTCTGATTATTTATTAAACCCACTTAGATTTTTGTGAGCCACAACATTCTTGTAGTAATAAACTATACAGTATAGCTATGAATTGTGTGAAAAAATACTTTCTGTTTGATTTAAATGGTCATATTTGACGCCTCCTAAATCTGATGATATGAGAAATAGTGAACAATTGTTCCATACTTACTATCTATGCTATTATCACTTTCACATACAGTTATTTCCTCTTAGTCATCTCTTTTCCAAGTTGAAAAGTACTTTCCTCCATCCTCATACAGTTATAGGAGTGTACTGCTATTCGTCTATGTTGCCCAGCGTATCCCATTCCTACTTCTAATAAACCTTTGGACGTGGGTCATTCAGACCCAGGTGAATTAGTTCGGATGTGGTAGCAGTCTGGATCTATACAGTGGTGTAATATTTTGCCTTTTGACTTTTCATCCTTACGTAATGATTTGTAACGTTTAGTTTGCATTCTCTGTCTGCCAGTGAGCACTGGGCAGATGTTTTCAGAGAGGTCTCAACAAAGAGTCCAAGATTCTTCCTGAAGTGATAATAATTTATTCATTGTTTATCACTGTGTATGTGCAGTTAGGGCTTTTTTTTTCCCCCATGTGTATTACTTTGCATCTATCAATATTAAATAATGTCTACATTTTTGTTGCTGAATCACTCAGTGTTCAGTGTAATGACACCTTTTGAAGTATTGACTGTTCTGAGTAATTCGTATCATCAGCGAACTTTGCCATCTCATTATTAATTCCCTTTTCCAGATCATTTATGAATATACTGAAGAGAACGAGTTCAAGTGCAGATCCCTGATCGCTTCTCTCCCATGGCGAAAACAATTTATTACTACGCTCCAACACATCATTAATCTACTAAAGAATTTTCATCCTTCTGATAACTTAGTTTCTTTAAGAGCCTTTAGAGAGAGATCTTGTCAAAACACTTTGACTTCTGGAAATCCAAGAACATTATAGCAATCCGCATTCCCAAGCTGGCTGACTTCTTTAAAGAACTATTAATATAATCAATTTCATCAACCAACAGTAAATTGAAAAGCCCAAATTTAGTCAGGTTTCTCCTTCTGCAGATATTACATTATTTGTATACTAAGAATATCCACAAGTACTTTCATTATTAGTACCAAGGCTTCTAGCAGTTAGTGACAATTTCTGCAGAAAAGTTATTACTATGCTGCCAGAAACTCCAGAGTGAGGTGCAGATTTTCATTGACCCCGAATGGAGCATGGTTTCTTTGCGATAGAAGCCTTCTATTTATTTTCTGTAAATGACACATCCCTGAAGCAACAGTGAGGGAATGAAAGTTACATTTTATCACAGTAGCATTTGCAGAAAAGTGAACTGCTAAAGTCCCTATTCATAACGAAACTTGGGCCAGCCATGAGTTCCTAAAAAGCTTACCTGCAGGTGCTTAATTTTTTTTATTTAAAAATTTATATCTGAGCTTTATGAACTTCTGATTAAACTTTTAAAATAAATTAAGGGTGAGAGGATTAGACGGGGAATTGGAAATGAACTGTGGTATCTTTTGCCTCTAGCTCAGCATTTTGAAGGCAACCCAAATGAGATGTGACAAAGTGCAGCGCGCTCTTTTCTTTTTGCTGATCTACGTGTAAGTGGGGTTTGGTCTCTGCCAAGTTCTTTGTGTGTGAATGGCCGTGTCACTATCCCTGCTACTGTAATTAGCACTAATTAGCCCTTTATTGGAATTTAAAATAAATAGGCCATGATTTAGATATCAGAGAGACTAAATTATCCGCTTAGATGATCCACCCAGACTAGCTGAACAGCCTGCTCCCCCCAGCCCTCCCCTTTTCCACCATTTGACAGGAGTTACAGAGATATCTTTTAAGTGGCTGATACATCCAGCTCCCATGTTGTGCCCTATTTAAAATTTAAACTATGAAATCCCATTAAAGGACAGTTCCTGAATGGGAGTCGAATGAAGCTTTGTTTTAGTGTGTTATGGGTCTTAGTTGCTATCAGACATTTCCTTCCTCTTTGGAAGATGTGAAAAACTTCAGAGGGATTCCTCATCAGTAGATGTTCAGAGAGGTGCTCCTACTTCTTCAACCCCCGGTCTAAGCTTCACACCACTCCTTCTCAAGAGAATATAGTTAATCAAGGTTGGCCCTTGCTTATCACGACCCGGGTGCTATCCCTGCTGTCTGTTGCGCTGTCTTGCTGCCAGAATATCTTCAGGCCAGTAGGTGTTACTGAGTCATTTCTCCTGGTCTTCCCTCACTAAAGAAGATGATCATGCACTAATAGATGTCCTGGGAGATGAAAATGCACTTTTTCAGAGAGACATTGGATGCAGCTCGGTGTCAGCACGTGTGCTGTCTATGGACTCTTTGGTGATCACCATACCCCTTTCTCTTTGCTTGACTCTGAAACCGCAGCTGATTCTTGTCTTTTCCCCAAAGCACCTACTGGATTTTCTGTAGTTGCCTCCATCTGAACTTTTCCCCTGCTCCTTGTAGAGAAGAGGAAGGCCTAGCAGCTGGAAAAGGGCCAGTCCTTCAACCACACTGCTTTCCAGTAGTTGCCAGGTCAACAGAGGCTATAGCGGGCTGGTGAGCCTGATCCTGCTACAGTTCAGAGCACAAAATGGTGTACTGTGCACACAAGGCTTCTGGTCAAAGTGTGATGGCACAGGAAGCTGTCACTGCTCTTCTGGGGTGGTGGTCATTATCCAAACGGCCTCTAAATTGTGGTAATGGGAATAATATTGACAGCCTTGATGTCTGTTTCGTTGGATTATTTCAAAAGCAATTGGTGTTGGTGCTAGAGCCAATGACATGCAATGAGCTATTTCCAAAATCTTTAAAAATCCTAATGTTATGCCGGCAGCATGCAAGTCTTCAGTCTTCAAATGCAGATGCATGCCTTCCAACAACACAAACACCAGATGTTGTTCTGGAAATAAAGAGAAGCAGTGTGAATCTGCTTTTCCAGTATTTTCACCAAGTTAGTCGCTGGTTTAATCAAAATAACTATTTGGGCTTAGTTTCAGAACAGCAAAAACCTGCCGGCTCTTTCAATGCGGGTGAAAACTTAAGCTGTCCATATGCAATTCATGAAACAACTGGAATTTCAGCAATCAAGTACGAGACATTTCTTGTTTCCCGTGCTAGGTCAGCACTTTCTGGCCAAGATAGTTCACATCATAAAGACATGCTCTATGGAAGTGACTCACTGGTGCGTCTTGGAGTTCAGACAAAGTCTGTGAGCTGTCTTTTCTCTGTTACCTTCCACAGGTTTTCTCTGCATCCGTAACAGCATGGTTCTGCCTTCTGTCTGCGAGTGAAACAGCTTTTCATCTACACCTTCCTTACACATAAAGCGGCTTATAAGTATATCAGGCTATGGCTGAGAAACCTAGATTACATGCCACCTGAAAACCCTCACTGATTGTTCCAAAAGGACCTTGCTTAATAGGAGTGAGTTTTTTTGTGCTAGTCCAGCCACTGTGACAACTGCTACAGCTTGTAAACGTGGATATAATTACACAGGGCTGAAGATCCCTAATAATGAAGAAGTAGTCCTTCTCCTGTATGGAAGAAACTATGCCAGTATGGCTATGCCAGTATTAGCATAACTGCAATACACAAAACCAGATGTACTATTTTAACTATCGGTATCATTAAAGTGGGCAGTGTAACATTTATGTGTGTATAAAGCCTTAGAGCAGAGAAATGCTCAATATGTTCTCCCTTTTGGAAAAGTACCTATTACCTTAGGAAGACCATAGCCACCTTGACAATGTGAAACTTTGCTCAAACTCTTATCAGTTCAATTCTGTCTATGTAGTCAGACATGAAATTGAGTTAGAGTTTAATGGGTTACCCCATGTCAGTGGAGACAAATTGGTGTGCAATCTGGTAGCTCATCACCAACACAAGGCAGAAATCATTAGATCAAACAACTCCATTTCACAGAGGTTTAAATGATCACTTTTTTTCCTCATGTTTGCTTGTGGCATAAGAATGTGCATGGAGTCTGTTACTATGCTCAGCTGAAGCCTAGCAAGTTATTAAATAGTAGTAAGTTGATGTTGTGACTGATCTCCAAATTAGAATTTTGGAATAATTTAACTAGATCAGTTTTAAGTAGGTGATTTGGGACTCAAAACATGTATATAAGAAATGAGCCTGTCCTATATGCCGATAAAATAAGACCTATAGTGACTGCATTTGGCACGCTTGTACACTGATGACTGGATATTTTCAGAGGTAGCTTAGAATCCATGATTCCCATTTGAAATGTTTTCAGGTGTGCTTAGGCAGCTTTTTCCCATTTATTCCTAGAACTTCATGTGTCTGCTTGTTTCAAGAAAATTACATGTTTGTTTGGACTTCAGACAATGTTACCTTCATAATGAATCTTCTTTTTTATTTTTCTCAAACTGTCACAGATTTACTGGCATGCGAAGCAGCCCCTTTGGAGAGCCAAACCACACCACCGTGGAACAGGCAGCTATGCTTGGGTTTGATTCTGAACAAAACCTTGCTCTTTGTTTCGTAAGTTTTATTAAAAGAGATAAAAGAATTATTATACAAATGTTAAATAGTATCTCATCTCTTGATGACAATTAATGCTTATGGCAAGACTATTACCGTCAATTGTAATGCTTGAAAATGTTGTGAGAATTTCAAGAAACCAGGATCTGACTACACATTGTCGGGCAGTGCCGCTGGGGTGACATGCGGAAGAAAAAGAGGGTTCTGCTCTTTCAGAATTCAGAAAGATTGTGGTCATATTAAAGCTTGTGTTAGATTCATCTTAGCTGATAATGAAGACCAGTATAATTTGCAAGAGAAATTTGAATGTAAATATTGTCAGCATTTTTTCACGCTTTTTCATTGTGAAACCGAAACCATTGAATGTAATGAGAAGGAAGTTAAGAAACTCCCTCTCAGGATACCAGGAGTTTCTTATATATTGCCACACCCTGTCAGCAATAAACAGATCTCTTAATTGCAGCTAATCTGGATTTCTTTAAATATTGTTCTGCAAGCACCTGGCCAAATTCCGTTTAGCAGCAACCTGCACAGTTGCTGCTTGGATCCAAGAACTCCTGAGGTCAGAATTTTATCATCACTTCTTTAGCTCACTAGCAGATTCTCCCGCTCAGTTTTGAGGGCTGTTGGGTTTTTTCCTTGCTTTAAGAAAAGGGAGAGGAGAGAAAAGAGACATAAATAACAGCTCTAAACATTGAGGTATTAGCTATAAAGCTGACTTATGATGGCACTGGAAATTTCCCTATATTTCAGTATTTGGTGGGGTAAGAATACTTTCATAATTATGCTCATTGCTGTTTGGTCTCTTCTTTGAGCCACGAGCAAAAGCACCAATATGCTCTCGAATAAGATGGACCTCGAGACTAATTTTCATCGACCTCTAAATAACCCATCAGTAGTAACTTACTTCTGGTTTACCTGAATTGTATTAGTACTGACGAGGTGGAGGTAGGACACTGCTGGAAATCTGGCTCCCATGAAGTCAGTCTGCCAGTGCATTGTCGAAAGGTTTTATCAAGTTGTTTTTTATCTTAATCTTTTTGTGACGTTTGTTTGCATAATTCATTCCTTACTGTACATTTTATTTCACAGCAACTGCATTGCATTTTGTAACTCTGCTGTGAATGAAGCAAACCTAAGAATTATTCTTTGCTGTTTTGCTTTTTTCTCTGCATATTCCTATTTATAGGTAGGGATGGGCCCAACTGCCCACCTTATGATAAGTAAAGGATAAAATGGTTAAATTCTATCAGACCTGTCAGAGTCAACCTAAGAGAACATGTTATTTTTAGTCCTACTTACTTTTTGGATAAAAGCTGCTTCAAGGGAAAAAGATCAACATATAGCTGAAATTAAGCCCTTCACAATCCCTACTCTGCCGTGTAATTCATAAATTAATGGATCATGAAAATACCTTAAAAGAGTGTTATCCATCAGAAATAATACCTTTGTATGCGCAGTGCCTATATCTCAGAAAACCTAGTATTGAATTTGCCTATCTAGGAGCCTGGAATCCTTTTGAGAAAGGATGAAAGAACCATAAAATAAGTTTATGTTGCTCAGTGCCCAAATGTTATAAATGACTAACACAATCTGAGCAAAACAGTAAATCTAATCTTTTGCGACATGTATATTTAACAGTCATAAAATCTACTCCTGAGTTTGTTGATATTAGACTTTTGTTTTAGATGCTGCATGCCATATATCCGAATTACTTAGACCTCTGAGTAAAGCTAATTTTTCTTCCTAGAACCAAGTGTATAATTTCCAAGGTGACAAGAAATCTCCCACAGAAATTGTAGAATAATAGAATCAAGCAAATGCTTGCTATTCAAAATAGATTTACCACCACAATATCTGAAAACCTTATCGTAAGGGTAATAAGCAAAGCATGACTACTCATCTGTCTTTTTTTTTTTCATCCACTCTGCAGAGGAAGAAATGTGCGTATTAGAATAACGTGGGTTTTGATGAGTTTTTTCCAATAACATATATTGTGATATGCAAATGTATATGTAAATGGAGAAATATGCTTTGCATTTGGGATAAAAGGGGGTGAAGCACTTCTCTAATTTTTCTTAGATCTTACGGACTGGACCACAGGAAAGCCCTGAAACTCTTCTCCCCACAGTGAATTTTAATTTTACTGTGTAGCTTTCATTGTCTGACTGTTGACCATGGTCTCTTCTCTGGAAATTTATTGGTCTTGGTCCCAGGCCACGAAATGCCTTACAGAGCGAGACTTGGCGCACTCATCATTCTGTGGGGAGCTGGGGTAGAAATCCCAAACACAGTGGGTTGTGCTTGCGATAGCTTTTCTTGCAAAGGAAGTGACCTGCTGTTCTCGGGGCTTGCCGGACTTGCCGAGGCACTGCAAGGTCTCTTGCCCAGGGTATGTCCTGTAGCTGGAGTCAAGGTGAGCACTGACATGAATAACCATGGTCAGGTCGTCGTCTGTCAGCCTGGCAGGGAGTCTCGAGCTCTGCCGGAGTCAGGATGGATGTTGCTATGCAGGAGTTTCCTAGCTCTGAGGAATGCAGGAGTGCTCCTGGAGCATGGACTGAGCTGGCAAATCGCTCCACCATAGACTTTCTGTTTGCTTATGCTTCATCTCATGTAGAAATTGCATTGACTGGAGAAAAAGTAAGAGTGTGTTCTGTTTTAATAGGACCAAAATCCTAAACTCTAAACAAAGGTTTTAAGAAACCAAACTTGTGCCATTAAGCCACTTCTACGTGGCCATTGTGTTCTTGCTGAATTATTTTCAGAATTAGTTTTGGACTATGTTTTTTTCCTTTTGGATGATACATATAGAGTGTCATGAGATTGCCTCTTGGCTGTTCTCTTAGCCGATGAGATAAAAATCAGGGAAGGAAATACGCTGCAGTGATTTCATCGCAGAGATGCAGCCCTCCTTCCCTCCCCACCCCGAGTACAACTGGTGCGGTTAAACAACAAGGGCAAGCTCCAGGCATCATGGTGCTTGTGGCAGGATTGTTTTTGACCTCACTGCTCCTCAAGATGCTACCTCCTATCCCACTGCTGTTTAGTAGAAGCTGGCACTACATTTTGGCATTGTCTACCCATTGGTTTGACCTCTATAGCCATAGCCTGCTGGCAGCTGACTGCAGAAGTTTTTCCCTCCCTATATAGCATATGTTCAACCACAGGTCTTTTAATTTGATGAGTAGAAGTGCCACAGTTTTGAAGCTTTCGTTTCCTTCATGAAGCCTGAAATAATTTGAGTTAGTTGATTGCCAGGACAAAGTTAGATTGTTGTCTGTTATTATGAGTTTTAGGAGATGAGCTATGATGTGTACTCCATCTGAAAATGGGGTGGGTTTGTTTCATTAGTATAAACTTTGCCATGCAATATGAAAACAATGAATTGTGGGTGTCTTGTTCCAAGAACTGTGTTTTTGTGGCACAGGTGCCGAGAGCACCAGAGTGTTGCACTTGGAATGTGCATAAATCCAAATAGGTAAAATGTAAGTGCTCTATTTATTATGTGTAGATGTAAAGATCTTATGTGTTGGTATTAGTTAGATGTAACTTGCACCAAGGTAAGTTTTAAAACAAAGTCATGTCTGGATGCATATTCATTTCATCATTTTTAGTTTGTAATTATTGCCTAACACATTTAATACTTCTCTGCCCTTCAACTCTGTAACACTGTCTCATGAGAAGTAAATGATTAATTCTCTTACTTCACCCCAAAAGGCAAAGGTAGTTTTTGTCATTCCTTAATTGTACACTTGTATATATAATAGAAAAAAGTACTGTACTTTTCTGCCTATTCTGTATAGTGTCATGTGGAACATAAGACATATTCACAAATCTGGAATCTCAGTCAAAATACTTCACAAGTGTTTTCCTATCTTGCATAAAGCCTTGCCACAGCCACGTGAGGAATTCACTTGTGAAGAACTCCAGCAGCCGTATGGCAGATCACTCCAAGCTAACAAGTAACCCAGGAAACTTTCACTTCACAGCAACACGAAGTTTACCTCCACAAGTAAGGCTGGTATCTTCTGAAGGAAGGGAAGAGCATTCTTCCTGCTTTCTTTTTGAACAGACTAGCACTGGTATCAGCTAGGTCCTGGAGCTGTGTGGCTCTGTGAAGACTCTCTCTAAACTCTGAAGATGAACATTTATTTTGTAGGAGCTGGTTATACACTTTCAGCAGACCCTTTTCTTTCTGCCACTCAGTATGTGCCACTTAGGATTCTTGAAATGCAAGGAACAGGCAATGGTAGTATCTTTGGTGACCTTTCCCACCCATCTCACCAGCTAGCAGTGCTGTACATATTTACTGCCACGTATTGATGACGTTATAGCCAGAATCCTTTTTACATCTACAGAGCTCTAGGATATTATATCCCTGTCTGAGGTATTATCACCCCAGCTTTCTTGCTAGTGATGCTTTTGCACCTTCAGTACAAGGCTGGGACTTAAAAATAAACTTAGAGGTTTTACCTGTTGACCATCTGTAATGTATACACACTGAAGTGATTCAGGCAGAATACGAAACGACTGAAGCTTCTGTCAAAATCCAAAGTAGAAACGAGTATTTGAGGTTTTACACATCCAAGCTTCCCCTGTTTCTCAGTTTTTGGTACTTGGTGTGCTTGGCAGCTTTTGGAAGGGTCAGAAAGCATGAAAGCTAAAATCCACAGGGCCATTTCAGTTTCAATTATCATCTGCCCAACACCGGAAATCTCAAAACCTCAATCGATCTCAAAATAACCTCTCAACCTGAGAGGAAATGGCGGAGAACTTTGTATGAGTATTAATATACTCTAGTGATGGTATTGTAATTTGGAGGATGGCCAGTTACACAGGGGAACAGGAGGCACCAACTCGTCGGAGAAGAGTTGTGTAAATAATGTGTGTTATATGTGCCTGAGTGGTGATAGTGCTTTAATTGCCCACCACAGGAGCAGTGGTTAGCTGGGTGGACCAGGAGCCACCAAAATACAAGTGAGTTAGCTGGGGCAAATTAAAGTCAAGAAGTTTCTCACATTTACCCACTAAACCAATCTAAATAGAATCCCAGCAACAAAACAGTTACTGAAAATTTTACCACAGCAAGTTTCAGGTTGACTTACTAAAGACATTTCTGGCAAACAAGGTAGTTGCAGAAATCATTTAACGTATCTCCACACGTTGGTGTTTGAAGAGGACAGGACTCGGGGTGGGGCAGTTATGATAGATTTTTCTCATGCAAAGAGTCTTAATAAAATAAGATTTTAGCCTGACAGTATGGGCAAGGGTGTCATCCTTATTCCTTGCCCCAAGGCAGCAAGCCATGTGCCTCCTCTTTCAGGTGACAGACAGGTGTCTAGCAGGCAGGTCCCGCTGCGTGAAAAAGATGGGAGGTGTTTGCCTTCACTAATTTGTCTGGTTATCAAGCTCAGTTATTACCCATCACGGGGTCCCAGAGTAAGGATCGAATGCTTTGCCGAGGTTTACTGGTCTTCACGCCAACCTCTCTCCAGTGATGCGCTATTAAAAGTGCAAATCATAAAGCTATCAGAGCAGGGACTATAACATGTACTAGAAATGTGACAATTCACACTTCATAATTAAATTGACGGAGAGATTAGAGATGGGTTGCTTTTATAAAATGAAAATGAGTGTGGTAAGAGGTAGTCTGCCTTTTACTAGAAATAAAAGACCTGAAACATGAATGCTTATGTTTGTACTGGATGAGATCCTATCTAATGTTTATGATGTAATATGTGAATGTTGGATGGAAATAAGATGATTTACATTTATTGTATGTCATGTAATGTAATGATCATTTAAAAAATCTTTCCTTTGTTGTGATTTAAAAGGAGAGCATATCATGCCAGAGAAAATACGGAAATAACAGATTTTGTGAACACTGGCTGTGTACAGATATGCTATCTCTTATAATGCTTACAGCTTATGAGGATGTAGAAGAGGACATATTTATTCTCACGATGACTTTGAAGTATTAATTTTTTTGAATGCTCTTTAATAAAATCAGTACTTCCAAAGAATTTAACTTAGAAAATCAAGAGTTTTCTAAAACAACTGCCAACTCTTTTTGGGCTTCTTTTTTAGCTAGTTATGCATACTTAGATGAGAGTAGAACTTGCCCTCAAAATTATTAAAACTGTGTGTGTTTTGGATGGTAAATAATTTCTAGCAGCATCTATAAAACATAGTATTTACATTCCTGATCTGTATACATTTGCTCACATGTCTGACTATTAAAAAACAAAAACCACGAAAGAAAACAAGGGAGTCACAGAGGCAAAGTACTATGAAGAGAGATTGTAAGCAATGCTTCCTAGGCTAGTCAAGAGCCTGTGGGGCAGAACACTCATTTGGGTAATGAGATAATATCACCATCAGGTCTTAAATAGGAGTCTCCAACATCAGAGTCTTCACCACCACGCTACTTGCTATTAAATCTTTGTGGTCTGTTTGGTGTTTTCCTGAACGCATTAAATCTTTTCTCACCAAGATGTTCTCAAGAACTAGTATGGTCTTGATGATATGATTCATTTGACAGCATTTCCAGATTTCTTAAAAAAAAAAAAAAACAAACCACCTCAATTAACCCTAGTCTATTTAAGTAATATATCACACATTGCCTTTCTAAATAAATTTGATGCACTGTAAGTATATATGTGTCCCATGGTCACCATCATAATTCTGTTATCCTGTTAAAAACTGTGTTTCAAAAAGCATGAAATAGGCTTAAAATGGCTGTAAAAATGAAAAAAAGTTACGTCCTTTTCATCTGTTTATTGTTCTTCTTGACCATGCAATTGTATCACATTTTTAAGCGTTAACTTTTACACCCATGATAGCTTGAAATACTCTTGACTTTTGTTAATGAAAGTTCCCTTGTCTCTAGGAATTGTGGTTCTCAGATAGCATGATGACTCATTAGAATATTAAGAGAGGTAGTGGTATTGCTCAAAAGAAGTGGTACCAAATAATGCGTAGAGGTCTCTTGGTGCTACACTGTCATGGTGTCATTGGTGGGAAAATCTTTAGTGAAATAGATTCAAACAAGTATTTCTTAATAAAACACAATTTTGATTTTTTTTAATATTTATTTTATTGTTGAACTTGAAGTTTTGACTGTGTTGCAAGTTTTGATACCACCTGTTCAATGTAGATGGATGTAAGTGATACCCTGGAAAAAGCAATCTTAACTCTCCAGGTAGAGTGATGGGCTCTGAATTGAACGATACCACTTAGGAATGAGATCTTGGAATTATAATGAAAGCATCTTCTTATGAAAGCATCAGTTTAATGCTCAGTAGCAATAAAAATGTAAATTGAATGTTAGGAATTATTAGAAAAGAAATAGAGAACAAAAGAGACTGCATAAATCTCTACAGAGTTCGTCTCCCCATTTCTTACAAAGGGTAGTGGAGAACTGGAGAAAGTTCAGAGAAAAGGACTAAAAGTATGGAAATGCCTTCACACATGGAATGACTTGTAAGACTCTTCAATTTTGAGGAAAAAGAATAGAGGGACTAATTGTTCCTTGACTCTTTCCAACAAGATCTGGGTGCCTGTGAGCCCAGCACAAAAGCAGTTCAAAACTACCTTATGTTCTTCCTTATGCAGTGTGTATTTAGGTGTGGAGCTTGTTGGTGCGTGTTGCGAATGCCAAGAGTTAGCACAGGCTAAAAAACACCACCAAAACATCTGTGGGAGAAGATCCCACTGCGGAAAACTAAATACAAAGGCATGACTGCTGGCGCAGGAGATCCCAAACACATCTTCTGGGAAAACCATCACTATGTGTTTACATTCTCTTCCCTAGGCATCTGCCGTTGATTGCTGTTGGAGACAGGCTCCGGGGGCAGGTAGACCTTTGGTCTGCGTATGACCATTCCTACGATACGTGGCAGCACTGGAAGAATTTGTCAGTGGAGGAGCTAGGCTTTTTTAGGTAGTTTTACTGAGAGCAGATGATGCTTCTTGAGTTTGAAGAGTTTGTGACTGTAGGATAAGCTTATCTGTTCAGATGTTGATACTTGATATGAACTAAATCTAAAGAGCTGAGGATGAACAAGGGAAGAAAGGAAGAGCCTGTGCTTCACAGGGCTATTACTGCAGGCTGGCTGAACAGAAAACAAACTGGGGGCATGGGCAAGAAAAAGACGTGGGTAAACCTCTCTGAGAAAGGTAACTACTGGCTTCAAGCTCTTGTAGCCTGTGGTGAATTTAACCCCCTGCTCTTAACTTGATAATCAGGGGCTTTGAAAAAGTGCATAAAGAGTAATGTCTACACCACTGTGGTTTGACATGAAATGTAAACAAGTGATGTCTTCTGCTTGCCGTCTGATAAAGCTGATATAGATAACGTTGTTTCTCACACCATTCACTTTTGGTGGGTGAGAAGGACCAAGAGCATTGGCTGTAGCCATACTGCAGAGCCTCAAGGGCAGTGAATGTGCCCGAGCCTGCTGTTCGTCACTGTGGGTGTAACCAGAGTGTCTTTTTGGTGCCTTTTTAGCTCCTTTTACCCCGTGGACACGTGGGGAAAAGTGTAAAAGTAGACTCACTTATTTCGCAGAAAAGCAGTAACCATGATTCTGCATTATATTAGAGCAGCTTGAAAAGCTTCTGGTGCCCTGTCCTGGCAGCCCGATAGACTTCAGGTCCGAACTTAGATCACGTGTGTCCAAACTTGTATCACATATAACTCCACAAGCAGTTCTTCACTTCAAGTAAACCCCTGGGTTGCTGGGCACAATTATACCAGCATTTGCCTAAATAAGTTCAATGTTCATGTTCCTTAAGAAATGCCAACACTTAATTTTGGGGGTTTTTTTACTCAAATTTAAACAAAACCTGAAATTTCAAAATTTACTGAGAAGTGACATTTGAGAATTGCTTTACTTGAAGTCACCAAAAGAACTGTTATCAAAGGCTTCACTGAAACCAAACCAGTTTGGTTTGGCTTTATTATTCTGATTTTCAAGTGATAACATATTTAAAACATTAACTTTTATAGCATACAGTGATTGAAGTGATGAAGTCCAAATGAAATTATGTAACCTTTTAGAAGTAAAAACAAATAATTTTCTTTAAATTTTTTTTTATGAACTCAATGTATTTCTACAGATCGTTGAGTCAGCACTTGCTAATGAAAAGCAGTTCTTCTGGAACTGCTTCAAACAGTCCTTGCAGGATATAAGACATTTAAAATTCCAGCATGTAGATAAAAGCCCTTCTCCTAAAAAAAAAAAAGCCTTTTACCCTAAAAAGCAAAATTACTCAAACTAAACAAATGTTTATGTTTTGTGCCTGCATGTCACACATGAGTGCTTGTGAATATAGTCTAACACATTTGACAGTTCTGCTGGTCTGACTTAGTACTTAATTCTGCTTTTTTTTTCATCCCCCAAATTTTTGCACAATATCTGCTTTCATCTTTACTTATTAATACTGGCTATAATCTGTGTTATATTTCATCCCATACAGCAATGCTCCTAGGAGTGTTTTGAAGTTAAAATAATTTTCCAGCATTGATTTTATACTCCGCTGCATTATAATAACTCTTTCATCTTCGTTTTTAAGTGCTATTTTGAAAACCACAGATACTCGGGCTTCATACCTTGCTCGCAAAAGGAACAAAGGCTGAACACTGTTTAGCTCCAAGTGTCAGTCAGGACATAACAAGTTAAATAGCAGCCAACACATTGGCAGATGAGTAACACCAAGTGGTTACTAAGCAGTGCCGAGTGCTGTTTGTCCTAGTCCACCTCAGCAGCTTAATGTGTTTACTTATTCATCTGCATCTGTTAGGGTGTAGCCAATGTCAGTAATGGGTAATTTTCCCAGTAGAGACAAGGTTTTGGGGCTCGTCTTACAAACCCATCCAGACCTGGAGGACATTACTGTGATTAACCTAATTGATTTCAATAGGTGCTAATCATGCAGGCTCTGGCGACGCACAGTGATGAAAAACTTCGGTGTGCCGTGTCCTTTAGACAACAAATGCTTACTGCACTTCACCCAAATTCTCAATTCAAGATGAATTTTTTTTTCCATCCTGATTTGGATATGTATTTGGCTTTTCTGTAGCTGTACTCCACACTGAGCGGATTCACTTTATCAGCCTTGATTTCCTACTAGGAAACAGCCTGTGGGTAAGTCAGGTTCTCAGCACTGTAAGGAGATGTTACTGTTTAACGCCTGTTACAGGATCTGATTAAGCAAGTGGAAACTGCTTGACAAGTTGCCCCACATATCTGCTTAAAGGCTTACTCCAGTGGTATAGTATTTACGGTGCCCTAACTGGTAGAGCTGGCTGTGGAGATGGCAGCTTGCTGTTCCGTGGCTGGGCTTTCGTTGAGGTTGGTTTAAACGCAGAGAGTTTGGTGCCACCAGCAAGGGGCAAGCGGGCGAAGGAGTGCAAGGGAGCACCATGGTGGGACTGGTGAGAAACCAGGGATCACAGCAGCCTGGGGCAGGACAGAAACCCAGCCCGCTCGCTGCAGACGCCAGCCTGCGCTCGCCTGCCCCGTGCTCTTGCCCTGGAGTTTTCTTGCCTCTGAAAGACGCTGCAAGCATCCCCAGGACCATCTCACAAGCTTTCCTCCCTGCCCATCTTCTGGGCAAACAAACCACCAGCAGCTTGTCAGCTTGGGTCCTGCGTCTTACATGTTGAATATAACTTTTAAATAAATGACTTAGCCTGAGGTGGGGATTGCACCTGGGGGCGCGTGAGGGAAGAGGTCCCCCAGAGATGCTTTACCTTGAGAAAGTGCTCAAGACCATAATGTAGCATTGCTGCTCCCTCTCCTTTGGAATAGCCTTTACTTCACCACAGCTTTCATTTCAGTCTGTGCTGGCAGATGAGGGATGCAATAAGCCTGATTAAATTTCCATGATTTATGTATCTGCAGCACATTGAGTCCATAATTAAGACAATGGGGGACACAGGCCCCGGCTGTGATGTACAGAGACCTTCATATGCCAGACGAGAGAGATGTGTAAGCGAGAGAACGCAAGTTAAAACTGAGACAGTATTGACCAGTGTATTGGGTGGTAGCTCCTGTGTATTAGTATCTTCTTACGTCTTTTGTAGTCACATTGGAAGAAGAGAGGGTTAAGAGGCTCTCCGGTGACTTAAATTTGATTACTGAATTACAAAGAGATGTTAAACAAGAGTCTGTTGGAAGAAAGATGATTGAAATATAGGTGCCAGTGGTGGAGGCTGGTATCATGAACCTGGAAAAAGAGAACGGGGCCAGTGAGGACCTGCTGGCGCCTCCACGGAAAACTGGAGGAGGAATCGGGAAGCTCCTCTGACTGACTCAGTTAGGGGAGAGGAAGGAGAAAATGGCCAAGCCAGGTAATTGAGGGCAAGATTGCCAGACGAACAAGGGAGTTAATTGTGTTGAATGCAGCTGACAGATCACAGAGGATGGGGAAATGGCAATACTGGCTGGTTTGGGCTGAACACAGTACTGGAGAGAGTAATTTGAAAGTGATGAGAGCAGAAAGCTCGTCTTTTGCATGTAACAGATGTGTATCAGATCGCAATAAAATATATGACTATCTATAAGGTGGGTTCGTACACAATGTGTACACCATAGACACACTCTGTAACCTTGGGATAAGCCAAAGAAAGAATTTGGAAATACACAAGTTAGGTACCTACAACAGGATGGTGTGAAAACAAATTGACAAAGTAGCCGTACGCTGTCTGACAGCTATTGCAGCCATCAAAGCAGCATCAGGCACGTCGGTCCTGGTCCCGTGGTAACAGGCATCCTGGTTTCCACCCCTGCTTGCAGAGGGTGGCCGTGGCTGCCGCACCAGAAACCCCTTCCTCCTGGTCTCTCTTAGGAGTCTTAACAGTGAGGCTGACATGCGATCCTATCCCTGTCGGATAGCGAGACCCACGCTAATTGGAAATAAATAGACAAACCAGACCTTGAGATAAGAATTAAGTTAAAATAGTTTTAAAATGAATACTTCTCTTCAGCAGTTGAGGAGGAGCTCGGAAAGACCAGGCAGCAGCCTGCTGAGAAATGGGAGGGTTTCCTCTGGGTTTTAGGAAGGGGAAAATCTCCAAAGTAATGGTGAGCTGTTGTGTCAGGGCAAGCACAGGATGGCTTTTTCCCACACATGCTATTTTGTGAACTGGGCTGCACATCTCGGGTGACAAACAGACAGGCAGTTTGGCCACGATGGACTCCACCATGACTGGAGCAGAGCATGGCTGCTGTGGTGCCTTTTGGGGGTGAAGGGCCCTGTTGGGCTTTGCATGGTGGGCAGGCGTCTCCTGCGGGACGTGGGGAGGGCCAATCCCTCCCCCGTGTCCAGGCTCGTGGTTCCATGTGTGCTAAGCAGCCCTAAGGCCAGATGGCCAGAGTTGCTGGCACAGCATGAGTGCCAGCCGTCCGAGGCGCCAGCGGGTCCTTGGAAAGATGTGGGCATCAATCGCATTGCTACAGCAAGGCACGGGCCCCACGACCCCTCCTGCCACGCGAATGCCTCTCGTGCCGATGCTCAGTAACCCCTACTCGGATGTCCCCGGTGCATCTGTGATGACAGCACGATCCTAGATTAGTACAACTGATTCGGGTTTTGCTGTCCTGGGATGTTTCTCCCCTCTGCCCCAGGCGGGCAGGTAGTAGGAGGTGGGAACACCACTGCTGTTGGTGTCCTGTCCTCTCAGCCTTCCTCTGCCCCAGCCAGAGGAGGGGGCTGAGCATGGCTTCTTTTAGGGTGCTGAGAGGCCAAGCATCTTTGTGTAGGTCTTTAGGAGGCGCTGCTGGAAACCAGGCAGCAATGCGAGGGACAAAAGGGCAGCAGGGACACCACCTCTGCCGGCTCCTGGGGGCCGGGCTGTTGGTGGCTGAGCCCTCCCCGCGTTTTGGGGGACAATGGCCGTGGCAGAGCGATCGGGGCCTTTGTCCCCTCCTGTTGAGTAGAGCATGGTCAGAGCGGTGAGTTCCCTCCCCGCCCGCCCTCCGGATGCCCTTCTCCGCAGCATGGCGTTCCGTATTCATTTCCATCTTCTTACCTCCACACCTGTTTGCCATTACATATTCAGTTTGGAAATACTGTCCTTTTTGTCCCCTTTTACACCATCTGTTGACACAATCCCGTGCGTGCGTGTGTGTGTCTGGGTAAGATCCAAGCCTATCCTTGCCCTGGGTGATAGTGCCAGGCGTTCTCGATGCACAGCCATCCCTTCACCCCGCCTGCCCTCCCCGCGCCCCCGACGTGCCTGTTGTGATCGGGGGAACAATGGCAGCGGCGGAGTGCCCGGCACAAAGACAACAGCTGCACTCCCGGGTCGGGCTTTGCAGCCTCCTCGCACAATGGCGATGTGTAACCCCATCCCGCCGCCCGCCTCGGAATAATTTATTTATAGATGCGATATCTCTTTCTCTGGCCTATTTAAGAATGTCTTTTCATAAATGCATGGAAATTGAAATTACGCTCTGCTTTTTCCCCAAAAGATTAAGGTATCTGCTCTCTACAGATAAATGGCATAATTTTGGAGGGGAAGAGGGAGCAAAGCCATTGGAACATATGTAATAAGAGATGGGGAGAAGTTGATTCATTGTGATGTGTGCATTTGTTTTATTTAATTAAATGTATTTCATTATTAGTGTCTTTGTCATAATGGGCACATGCTTAAAAATAGGAAAGAAATATTGAAGTAAGGAAAAAAAGCCCTCCTAGGCAATGAATGCCAGCCTTTCCTCTGCAGGAGAGGACTGGCTGCCTCGTTGGTAATAAAACCTCTTTCACCCGAACAAACTGTAAGCGTGAGCATCTGTTCGGCATGGAGACTTTCTACCATCCAGGAGACCGTGAGTCATCTCTCACATGAAAATATGGTCAGTTCAGCCCACCGCTTGCTTCTCTTAAATACGGTGTCTGCAGCTTACATATTG
Organism: Egretta garzetta; assembly: GCF_000687185.1. NCBI lineage: Eukaryota > Metazoa > Chordata > Aves > Pelecaniformes > Ardeidae > Egretta > Egretta garzetta. Next base: position 1,563,010 of record NW_009258615.1, on the reverse strand, counting down.
TCCGAATGTGGACTTTAACAGAAGATCAGAAGTGAGGGCATCACCTAGCTCCCTAAAATGAACTAAAATCAGTAAAAGTATTTCTTCTGGTAACTTCTTGATGCCAGTAGTTTCAACACCCCTTTTGTATTTTTTAACTTTAGCTCATAATTAAAATTAGTTTAGGTTTTTCTTTACTACAATTAAGTTTAATAGTGTTTGTCTAAATCCTGCTCTCTGAATGCAGACAACCGGTAGCTTAGTGACAGCGCTTTCCTGCGTTAAAGCAGTTGGTTTAGGGATCATGAGCCTGGAGCACTTCATCCATACACACGTGGGGTGCTAGGGAAGACGTCTGCCTAAGGAAAGTGTGAGAAGATAGCCTCCAAATAGGAGAAACGCTCTGTGCTGCTAAACACTCTCCAAACACCTCCATCACATTTAAGAACCAGCTGAAAGCTGCTGTATGCCCCCAGGATGCAAAACACGCTTTATCAAGTCACTCTGGAAGAAAAAGGATTTTTTTTTTTTTTTTTTTTCCTTTTTTAATGAGCAAACACCATATATAACATTATCAGCGGTTCTGTTTAGAGCGTGCTGGAAAAATGCACGGGCTCTTTATGTCGCCCCCTCTTCCATCCCCTGCAGCCCACAGGAAAAGCCTCATGACTGGCAGCTGGTTGGCTGCCCTATTATCTGAGCCTGCGTCCAGGCTGGCTAATTACAGCCACTGATTACTAAACACTGAGCAGCACCGTCACCTGCCTTAGCCTGACAGGATTATACCATCTGTGCCACATGGCCAGGGTATGGAAAGCTGGTGAAAGGTCACCAAAAGGGGCAAATAGCCCTTAATGGGAGGTAAATGTATGTTTACAGACGTGACAGCTGACTGTCGTTAGGGTATACACACGTATTCACAGCTGAAGATACCTCCCAAGGAAAAATACGGGGCATAGGAAGAGTGACTTTGTCAGACAGTTGGGTTTTTTCTACCCCAAAAATAGGTGTCATTCCCTGGAAAGAGACTAAATATGCTCCGGTCAGGCAGACTGGGGTAGCGCAAGGCCAGACATTTTCCCTCCTTGCCGCCGCAGACCTCGTCGGCGCAGCAGCAGCGCAACTAAACCCTTTGTTGGAAGGGACGCAATGAAACTCCTGCCAGCCTTTGGGCAGGCAAACCCCTCTCCTTTAGAGGAACCGGTTGGATCCGTTCGCTTTGTGCTTGCGAAGGTACCGCAATTAACTCAGCTAGGTAATTGGGGACCGGGCCTGTTCCACAGGGCAGGCGGCGGCGCAGGACCCACAAGCCAGGGTGCCCCCTGCAGCACCCTGCTCCCCCGGCCCGCGCCGCCTGCAGTAACGCCGCTCCCTCCCGCCTCTCTTCCTCAGCAGCTCCGCCGCGCTCGTGCCTGCCCTCCGCTCCACCCAAGCCTCTCTCATGGCTCCTGATTTTCGTCTCCTCCTCACTTTTCCCATGTATGCGAGACAGTGTGGCCCTTTCATGGAAAACATCATGTATTTCCCCTTGTTTGCTTTGCATCCCCATGTATTTAAGTTTTGACTCTCCAAAGGGAATTACACAACTTTTTCTCCGTACCTGGGCTGAGCCCTACTGAGGTCAGAGAGGCAGAGCATTTATTCGCTGTCTTGTGGGATCACCCCAGATCAAATCTGACCCATCCAACACCTTGTTGGCTTGGGAAGTTCCTATTGCTTACAACAGTCCCTGGGTCATTGTGTAGGCCATATACACCCAAGAGCATCCGTAGAGTGGCCTAACTCTGACAGTACCTACTTACATACCCCTGGGTCCCCCTGGCGTGACTTAGGACACTTGTGCACTCCCCTCCCCACTTGCTGCCCTATGCGTGGATTTTTCAAAGCCTCCAGGACATGAACTTGGGTATACAGCTCTCACTGACAATTAAGAAGGCCTGAGCTGTCACCTCAGGAGCTGGCATGCCACTTGGTCCTCCTGGGAGGAGACCTGCATCCTCATGTTTGTGTGGAAGACTACAGATGGCACCACAACATTGCCAAGGTCTTCTTCCATGGGTCCCCGAACTGGTTTGTTGCCAAGGTCTTCTGCTGTGGGTCCCTGAACAGGGTTTTTGCCAATCGGGTTTCACTGCCACTGCCAGTCAGTGCTGTATTAAAGTTAATAGACTGAAGGAAGCTGAAAGGAAGGAGAACTGCCTGGCGTGACATGTCTGCAAGACGGTAAGGGTAAGCTATCACGGTGCCTGTGTTCCCTCCTGAGCATGTCCAGGGATGCTCATGCGAGAGGGTGGTGAGACAGTCTGGCACGGTCACAGGGTTGTCGGTCTCCTTTCGTCAGCCACACAGTGGAGACCACCACCACCGGCTAGGGCCACTCCACCAGGCTTAGACTGTGGTCTGGTGGCAGTGGTGGTTTCTGGGTAGGTCCCCAAACTATGCTCCCCTCTGTGTGGTTCTGCCATTGACCCCTGGGTAGGGAACATCCTGCTCCTCACCGTATTCTGGCTGAAATATGCAGAATTTTCAGCCAGAACAGCAAGCAGTCTGTGCAACTAGGGGATGATTTATTTCAGCTAAGTCATGGTGTCACACACTCACCACCTTGCTTTTATTCTCCTTCATTGGATTTCTTATCTAAACTTTCTCTTTTGCTGGCAGATGTGTATTATGTTTCTCTGGTTGTGTTCAATTTGTCTGGTCATTATTTACCAGGTATTTTAGTATGTGAATGCAAGATAGATGTTTTACTGAAAAAAGATGACTATAAATAGCCTTGCATGCATCAAATCACAGTTTAAAGAAAAACACATGAATCCCCAAAAAGTGCATATATAAGCCATAACTGAAGAGATCTTACTTTTAATGATGAGTGTAATCTTCTCAGAAGCCAAAAAATAATTTATTTCATGTCAAATAGGTGACCAACGTTTGTCAGCCACTGAGTACAGGGATTTTTCAAAAGGTATGAAATTAAGGTGTCTAATATTCTGAGCTCTCATGTCTGACCTATCTGACCAATGTGCTTTCCTAACAGTTGCTCTGATTTTTTTTTTTGCTGTTGGGTCCTTTAAAATTGATCTCAGGAGCAGGCACGTTGAAAAAGCCACTGCACATGCACATATGTGTATGTAAGCACATTCACCAACGAAGTCAGCCAGTGACGTGATGTGGGAAGCATCGCCATCGCAGGTTGGGGCTGGGATACTGGAGCAGAGGTACGTGGTGACAATCCAGAGGACTGGGAGGAGAGGAACAAGGTGAAATTCAGCACTACAAAGCACATGCATTCTTTCAACCAAAGCCGAGAATTTCTGCTGGAAGCTGAAAAGGAGCAAAACTGGGATGTGCTGGTAGACGGCAGTCGTCAGGATGTACCTACTGGTGGGACGTAGCTGTGGAAGTCACAGGCTGATTCTAAGACACGCTGTCTCCAGGACAGGTAGACAAGCATTTGCAACTCCTTTAGTTGCCACCAGTTACCATTTCACCACCTGAGCCTCCTCTGGGCGAAGGCCCGCGAGCCTGGTGCTGCAGACAAGCCCGGTCCACCATGCTTGGAGCAGATAAGCACAAGCTGGAGCAGGTATGGAAAGCAGTTCCTCAGATGAGCAGGGGACCTGGCAGCTTAATTTGAGAGAGACAGCTTAGGGAGTGTAGCTCATTTAGCTCCTCACGACAAATGCCGAGAGAGAAAAAAATGTGATTGCTCTCTCTAAATTTATCAGCGGAGGCAAATGCCAGAGAGGGAGAGGAACTATTTAAGGTGAAGGACAATGTTGGCATAAGAACAAATGAGTGTAATCTGGCTATGAATAAATTTAGGCTGAAAATTAGAAAATGGTTTCTAACTATCAGAGGAGTGAGTTCTCAGCTTTTTAATAGGAACTTGAGAAACCCAATTCCTATTCAGTCCAATTTGATAAGATTATTAAAAAGCTGCCTGTGATAGGAGGGGACTAGCTTAGAAGGTCTTCTCCGTCCCTGAGCACTGATGGATGCAGGTTGACTCAATGGGAATCCTGCCTTGAATATTCATTGTATGAATATTCTTCATTATATGAAGAAGTTTCAAAAGTCAGGACTCAAATTGCCGAGGGAGCATCCCAAATTTTTGATTCTTCGGACTTTAATCTCTCTCCCTCTGCCTCTTCTATGCACCTGTGAAATACGGAGGATAATTCCACCGCTCCTTCCTGTTTAATCACACTGGGGTATTGTGAAAACACCCTCACTGTGGTATTATGAAAATGTAATATTTACTGTTTGTGTAGCACTCAGGAGTGCTGTGAGGATGAGTACCAAAGGAAAAAAAGCTGTGCTGAAATTAATAATTTTGGCTGCACAGCTACGTTTGAATTACATGTAGTAAATCATGCCTAGGGCAACACACTGAGTGAGAAGAAAATAAATTATTGAATAGCTGCTCATTAAGTGAACGCCATATATTCCGTGAACTGAATGAGGCAGGGTCCCATGGAAAATACGCATGTGATTCTGTAATTGAAGATTAGAAGAGGGCTGAATTGAGGTTGCACAAGCCTTTCCCAATGCCTTTCCAGCATCAAGGATCTAGGATTTATTTTTATTTTAAGTGCAGCTGACCAATTAGCTATTTGCATCTACACGCAGCCCAGCTCGCACCCGATTTACAACCAGGGGGGACCTCATTCATGCGTGGCGCAGGGGTGGTTGTCAGACTGCACAGGTTCTGGCACAGTTCTCCCAGAAGATGGGAGGGGCTGCCTGTGCATATCTGAATAACCCCTCGCCCTCCTATCTCGCCAGCCTGCGTGCGGGGAGATGCTCTGCAGCGCACCGTGTGAATAACCCCCACAGTTCTCCGCCCTTGGCGCAAGCAGCCAGAGAAGAATGGGAGGGTTGCACCAGCTCACCCACAATCAGTCTCTCAGAGCTGGGCAGAGAATAGCATTCTGTCTTGCTGAGAAACTGGAAATTTATTTCATCCCAGCTTGGGACTAAACCTGTCTCTAGAAATTCTCTATAAATGTAAGTTGGAGGAGTGATTAAAATGTTGACTGTTCAGCCAAAAAGCTTGGGTAGCCCGGGCAAACTACTTTCCCTGTGAATTTGGAGGCGTAGGTAGATTTGGGTGTGAAGCTGAGGCTTTAGGTGTGAAGCTGAGGCTTTAGGTGTGAAGCTCAGGCTTTGGGTGCCATCCTGGGACCACCACACAGGCTGCCGAGAAGGAGCGGGTACGGTCCCAGGAACCCGTGCCCACTTCAAACCTTGCACTTTTCTTGAAAGCAAGCATTTGGAACAAAACCTGACGATACCAATGAGGCAGCAAACACTTTTGTCGGTATTTTTCAAGCTAGTTGCAGAACTATGGTCTGTACGCTGAAGCGGGTGTGAACAGAGCAGCACGGTTAACATGAGTGATGACTGGGCCGGGAAGAGCTGTGGTGGCCTGCAAGAACTCACCCCTGGCCACATCAAAACCCAATACCAATACCTATAGCTTTATCCTAGCTGGAGTGTTTGGTATGCCATTACCAAATGCTGCGAACACAAAATCTTGCTATTTTTAAAATAGCTTTGATGCAGAGGACAAACTTCCAGCATGTTTTCTAGTGAATTTGAGTCCCTCTTTTTCTCGGCACCCAAGTTTTCCCTCAGCTGAGGACTGATTGCCAGAGTGGGGATGCTCAGCTCTTTCTGAACCCCCTGCATTTTCAAAGCAGGCACTAACAAAGCAAGCAAAAGCCTTGGCCAGTTCTGAAAATCTTGACTCACACTCTTCAAAGATTATCCAAGAAGCATATATTTTTCAGCCTTGGGAAACAAGAATTATTTACAGGCTCACCTAGAATACCTGGCTGGATATTTTTTGTGTGAATTGGTGCAAAGGAGTCTGGTGTGACTGTATGTACCATACAAAGGCAGACACACCCTGTATTTAAAATATTCCTGTTTTACGGTAGTCAATCACATCTCCAAGTTTGTCTGTCGTAGTATGTATGCCTCTAATTATGTGCTGATGGCACATTCTTACTAACTGAAAATATTATCAAAAAATACAGAGCTATCTCTAGATGGAGACCTTGTTTTTGACAGCAATGTTTACTATTGAATCACAACCCACAGAAAACAGTGTTTTGCACAAGAACGGCTAATGCAGAAGGAGTGTGCTGACACTACTTTTGCACAGGAAGAGGGAAGGAAGAAAAACATATTTATCTCAGTAGTGGTTAAACGATAGTGCAAACCAGTAATTATGTGTAAATTATGACCTTGCCCCCTTGCAGTCAGCTCCTCAGTAAACATGACTGCATTTAATTTCCGTCCCCTCAGCAATAAACATCACTGTTTTGAGAGCAAGTTCAAAGCTGCTTTTCAGATTTTTTTTCAATGAAAACTTGTGTTTTTAGAGATTGAAACCTTAAATGAAATGCTGGGCTTTTTCAGATTTTGAAGATTTTTACTGAAACATAAAACTGGTGGTAAAATATTAGCTTTTATAAATTCTGCTCTCTTCCTTTAAGCTTTTCTATCACCAAGAGGCATTACATACAAGTTTAAATGTTTTTTAAACATACATATTTTTCATTTTCATCTACCATTCTATAACATTTCCAAAGCTGGAGAGATGTTGAAAAGTTGCAGAAAATAAAGTGATGAAAGAACCCTCTAACTAGGATATCATGTAATGTACACAAAAAAGCAAACCACAGGAAGAACGTGGGAGAAAAATGGGAAGGAAGCACATAAAATGACATTTTTGGAAATACAGGTTAAGAGCACATTTTTTAAAATAATAGGGAATCTCACTGAAGTGGAAGAGAGTTAATTAATGGGACTTATTTCAACTTTTGAACATTTCTAATTTTTCCATTTATTTAAACAATAACAGGCAAATAAGAACTGAGCCTCAGTGCTTACACATTATCATGCGTTTCAGGGTGACAAGCTGTAGCTACAGACAATTAAGTGCTATCAGTTGCTGAGGTGGGATCCATTATTTCCTACCTTAAGCTGTCCCGTAAATTTGCTCTGCACTGTTAAGCAGATATCAAGTTCCGCCTAGAGATAGAAACACTGCTGATGAGCAAAGGGGATCTTAATAGCTAAGTTTGTTGATGCTTATATTAAACTTTAGAAACATTTTGAATAAAAGAAATCATTCATCCATGAACAATCTTCACATTGCATTTCTTCAGCATATCCCCTCTAACATTTTCATGAAGCAGAGATGTGGTCTTGGCTTCAATTCCCTGGCTTGGGTTAGTGTAGAGCATATTTTGATGAAGAATTACCTGGAGCTAATCCCCTGGCACTGGGCAAGCCTAAGAGTGATCGTGGTGCCTCTGTGGGGAACGCATGTGCCTCTGTGTCTGTACCTGCACCGTGCTCTCCCGAGGTTTCTAGTGGCATGTCCCGTGGTGGCTGGAGGAGCTCCCGCCTGACCCACCACGTTAATTCTTCCTGGGAAACTCCTCTGGGATCTCTCCCGGGGCTCAGCACGCACCTCAGTGGCACAGGGACATGCCGGAGGATGCAGGGCCACATTCCCATGGAGCTACTCCCCATCCACATAGGCAATGACTGCAGCTAGATGCAGTGTAACCCCCCGTCCCACCGGGCAACGTGAGTCAACAGCTCCACCACAGCAGGGTTGGAGGCTTCTGTGGGTAGATGGGATTTAAATAATTGGCAGGGCCGGGAATGACACCTGAGTTAACCTGATTAAAGAGGAATCCTAGCTTGACGCCATGTGGATGAAATGCTGCTCACTGGTGTTTCTCTGCTGGAATCAGAAATGGGTTTGCTCCTGTGACCTACCTGGAGTTTGAACACACTTTTTCCCACTAAGACACACCTTTAAATGCTTTGCAAATATCAGCAAGCTCAGTTTCACAATGGGAGTTTCTGCTGGCAACCAGGCTGCATCATCAATTTTTGGATGAGGAAATTAGGCAGGATTGGCGATTGGCTCCAGGCCACATCGCCATGTCTGCGTGGCACCGGGAAGCGCAGTAGAAAGATACCGGGGCCAGCATGGATTTATATCAGAATAGGGCTCCACCCTGGCTAATTAATCTGCTGGGGAGCAAGGTCTATCCAGCAGGGCAGAGAGCTCTGCTAATGCAATCCTGCCTCCAGACGCCTGCTGTGGGGATCCCGTGGCTGGTCTGCAAAGTGCTTCACATCCCCACAGACCCTTCTCAGCCTCCAAGGACTTCATGAGGAGTCAAGTATATTTTGTGGTGTGAGGATAGCGTTTCTGAGGACAGGTTCCCTGCAGCTGGGCTCAGATCTGGGAGTTCAGGGCTCTTTTATTTATTTTTTTAGAATTTTAATTTTAATTTTTAATTTTATATTTTTATTTTTTATTGAGCAACAACAACAACAAGAAAAAAGGGGGTTAATTAAAAGGACCCAAACCCAAAAAATGTGCTACTGGAGTTCATGGAATAGTGAAGTCAGGAATTTGCTGTGACTCAGTGGCTGAATGTAAACTACAACACAGGGAGGTGGGGAGGGTCTGACTCAGCAGATGCCGGAGCCTTCAAAGGGATGAGAGCTGTTGCTAAGGAGTTCCACCCTATTTTTCCTCTTTAAATGTGTCTTAAGTATCTTAGTCTTGCATTACATTGTATATAAAAAGCATGCATGCTATTGAATTGGCACATCCAGAATAGAGAGCACTTAAACATCAGATTTGCCTGAAGGATTACGATTTGATTCTATCTGTATGTGCACACCATTTCATCACCGTGCAAGCGGCAAAATCCCTTCCATACAATTAAAAACTCTCAAGCTTTATTAACACAGTAGCTGCAAACATTTCAAAATAGGTACTCTAACCCCTTCCTCCCCTCCCCCCAAATCTCCAGGAAAAAAAATATTTACAACCCAAACACACCCCTTGCACCACAACTTCCAGTCCCCCGGCATGCCTCCAGAGCTGATGTATCCCTGTGATCCCTCGGCGAAATTACCCTCGTGGGACTTCACTGCACAACAAGGTGCTTTCTAAGGGGCCAAGACAGTTCCCCATGCCTGCTGCCAACCCGTTTCATAACTTCTGCCTCTGTGTAATCTTTTTCACTGAAAAGATAAAAATGCAGGGAGTTGCTCTATACTTACAAAGTTTTGCTGGCATGGCAGTGGTATAATTACGACAGCAAAATCCCTACTGTGAGTTCAGTCCTACCATCAAAAGGCCTTTTTGTTGTTGTTATAATGTAATCTGTTCAGCGAACTGGTTTAATTCCTACCAGCAAAACAACTTTTTTTTGCTGGTATAAGCTGTTTCTCCGCTCGGGGTGTTGGCTGTTGCAGGATTAGCGCTGTGCCTCCATCGGGTGCCGATGTGCCTGGAGGACGAGCCGCTGGTTTCCCTCTAGCAGGTGAGGGCTGAGGCACTCTGCACACCAAAGGGATGAGGAGGCATGTGATGACTGTTGGGTCAAAAGGGAATTTCAATCCACCTTTTGGTCTGGCTCCTTTGCATAAGCCTTTTATGTTTTTAAGTCTGTCTTCGCTCTGCAGATTTTTTGGCTAGGACTGAGCTGGGCTGCCTGCACACCCCAGCACCGTTTCTGATGTTGAAGGCATTTTTTGGACTGATACTGAGAAAAGAAATTATTTTTTTCACAGTACCATGAATTAAAACCTCAGGTTTTAATGTTCCCCCCTTCCCAGCCCATCATTTTTGCAGGCAAAGTTGTTTTAATCCAGCTGTGACTTTCTGTATATGTAAATATACTGAATTTCACCTGCCACTCCGAGGCGGATTGGTGGCTCCCGATGCGAGGTGCCACCAGAGAAATGCAGAGGCTCAAAATGGGGCTTTCAGGCTCACGCCGTCTCCACCCCTTGGTCCTTCTCTGGTGTTTTTGTGCGGGTAGGGTGCACATGTTTGCACTTGGCAGATTGGGGATGGGGTTTTAGTTGCCCTTCACAGTCACACTGTCCCCATCTGTGCCCCTGTCCTCCCCAGGAATGGGAACCAGGGGGTGGGTGGTCCACAGGGCAGCGATGGAGCAGGCCATGGATGATGTCTCTCTGAAGCCATTGCTTTACCCCATGAGGAAAGGTACAGCCATACAGGATTCAGGGCTTTTTCATAAATGCATGCAGCATGTTTGTTTTTACCCACATTTCCTCAGTTTTCCTTTTAATCTAATTCCAATATTCTGTGCAATTGATACCAGAAATAATAAAATGCAGCGAGGAGCATTATATCCTCTTAGCCAGCACAACGATCGCCTGTTTTTTTTTTTCCTTGAGAAACAAATGCTTCAACCTATTTTAGCAAACCTCCTGGCCCTCCCACAGCAGATCACCAGAGCCATTTTCAGGGTATCGCGTGCCAAAAAAAAGCAGGGACAATCTGGAAGGAACAGGTGTATTGGCTCCTGTTGCTGCTTGCAGGGGTAAACACCTAATTTGCTGCTACCGCGAAGGAGGTAAACATTTAGAGCACAGAAAGTTTCCTTCCCTCTGAGAAAGTCCCACTGGTGTCGACCTAAATAAATTCCAACAGTCAATCTTTCTTTCTTTCTTTTTTTTTTTTTTTTTTTAATAAAAAGTTCCCTCCTCTCCATGGCACTGATTTTGTATTGCAACTGTGTGTAAAGAGAAACTTTTTTTGTAAGCAGGTTGGACATTTTACTCTACAAGGCGGTTTTGGCTGGAAGGAGCTGGGCCAAGGTATGACCGTTTGGGCTGACCTTCTTCATGCTGGTGGTGTGCTTCAGGCCTGCTGTTCTCTGCTGGTGTTTCCCAGGAGGAAGCTTTCAGACCAAACTCTTTTCAGCATGAGGGAAGGTAAAAAAGAATAGAAAATAATTTTTGCTGCTGATAAAAGAGGAGTATTCGAAGAAGTATCCTTTGAAGACTCCATAAATTACAGTGTTTTGGAAAACTAAACAGACTTGGTGGAGATCTATGCAAAGCCAGCAGGTGAATCTGTGTGTCCAGTGAAGCACCGGAACTGAGCCTAAAGAGCCCGTCCTGCCTGTCCTGCCCGTCCTGCCCACCTCATGCCCCACTCTGCATTAACTTCAGGCCCTCAGCATGGGGCAGCTGCTTAGGAAGAGACAAGAGTTGAATCTGGGGATGAGGACAGTACGCTGGAACAAAACCAACAAAAAGGGCACTATCAGTAAATTGCGCTTTTGCTTTACTTGTTTAAAGCAACAAACCTGACCGTCTCCATCCTGGTAATTCTTTATTTTTCTTAGATTACTTAATCTCCAAAGAAGCTTCAGTCATACTTTTACAATACCTTCCTATGGCATCTCAGGGTTAACCATCTTCATGCCTTTAAAAATATTTTTTTGTTTCTTTTCAGATTATGAGATGAATCCTTTGAACTGAAAATGGGACCAAAAGTCCTAAACCCTGTCTACAGGGTTGTACCTTTAGCAGCAGCTCTTGAAATCACAGTTCTCATTAAACGTGACCTGCAGCAGTTGTTGTTTCTGATCTGATTGATATCTAGCTCTTGTTTTTTTCTCCACAGTGCATTTCTAATTCTTTAGCGCGTGTCTGCAGCAGCTGAGTCTTTCTGAGGTTTGCATTCAATTTGCAAATTGTACATGTGAAGCTGAAAAATAAGCTCCATATTTTTGTGGTGAAGCGAGGTTTGCCAGGCCCCTTCAGAAATGACAGCAATGTTTTGTGGTTTGTTTCAGTTAACACGGGCAATGCGTGAACCTTTTGGTGCCCTGGCTGAGCGCACAGACGCCTTCCCTAGATGACTGTATCAGTGCAAGGGTTTGTTTTTTTTTTTTTAAGTGACACCTGCAGAGAAGTGGAGAGCTCTCTGGTTTCTAGTTTTGGCTACATGCTTGTAAGACGACTGTGCCAATACCATCCTTCAGGACATCTGTGAACAACTGTGTTTTCCACCCACTGTTGTAGCCTCTCAGTTTTAGAGCTCTGTATTCTGTTGCTCAAACTCTTAAAAGATTTTTTATGTCATGTCCGCTGGGCACTTTTCACAAGCTTCTTGCTTTAGACAACCAGTTTATGGATGGGACTTTTTTCGTACTCCAGGATCCCAAGGAGGTGTACTCATCTCATGCGTGGTGGAGGATGTATGCTACAGATGGCTGTATCATTTCTGTGGCCAGCCTGTGCACATTTTTTGAGGTTCCTTCCCCTTTTTTTTCTCTCTGAGAGACAATATTTCTTTTAAATTACTTTTTTTTTTAAGCTTTAGCTTAGCACGTCTTTCCAAAGCTGCTTAGACTCTCTTAAGCTTCTCTGTTCCCCAAATCATGCACTTCACCACTACCATCCAAATTTCTTGCATTTTTCAAGTGAAATACTTGTTTGCCAAGTAAGAGTTTGCAGAGCCAGGGTCTCCCTGCGGGAATGTTGAACATGTACAAATGTCAGTAGGTTTTCCAAGGAGCACCTGCCAGAGTCCTGCTGGTGCTCTGCCACATCAGACCAGTGCCTGGCACCAGACCTCTCTCCAGAATGGTTTCCTCTGCAGGGGGTGGATTTACTTTTAAAAAATACATATATTTACTTCTAAGCAGTTCTTCTGTTTCTCTTCCAGTGACCTCAAATGAAAAATTGTTTCTTTTCTCTTGCCTTTGTCTGTTTAACACCTCCTCCTTCTTTGGCCTGGAAGAAGGAGAAGTTGCCGGAGGGTGAATTGCCAACTGACTGCTCTTCCAGTTCTGTCGAGATCTGAAGTCCTCATCCTGGGAAGACATTTTTGAACTCCTTCTCACCAGCTCTTCACTGAACTTATGCTCCCTCTCATTTTTATCCCACTGATGATTCCTTTTCCTTTCAAAAATGGTTATTTATCTGTACCTTTATCTGCGTAGTCCTTTACTGAGGAACAGTTACTTTGCCTCTCTATTATACAATTTCTAATACTTGTGCCATTTCTCTGAAATTATTTTACCCTTATTTCATTTTTCTGAAATATTAAATGGCACAGAGCTATGACCTAGCCCCAGAGAAAACTCACTAGGAACGTTGCTGTCTCACTGTTTCCATTTATCTTTTAAAACCTATCAAAGAACTGACTTCTTTTCTCACTTAATGCGTGTGAAGCTGGGTTCGGTTTCACTCTTGCTTCTTATGTGACTGGAAGCTGAATGTCTTAGAGAAATTCAGGATTATTATCTCAATGCTGGTGCCTTTATCAACAAGACTTCTAATTTTAAAAAGTTATCAATTTTGTTCAGTATGATTGGCTTTCCATAAACCTTTTGTTGGCTTTTACTTCTACTATTAGCCTTAAACTCAGATCTTTTACCTGCTTTTCTGCTGTGCTCCTGGGGTCTCTGTCAGAGCAGCAGGCTTGGCCATTTTTCTTGCAGTCATTGGGGCAGCATCAATTCTCTTCCAGGTAGCTGCAACTTAACCACTGCTTTACTGAAAACCAAGATTAAAGGTCTGGTGACCTTCTCCACCAGCTCTTGATGCTTTGAGACTACAAGTTACCTGGCCCAGTTCATTTCCATATGTTTAACCTTACGTACCTCAGTCTCACTTCTTGAGTATTTCTGCCTCTACCTGCTGACCTTCCTATGTTTATTAACGGTTAGCAGATACTTACTTGTTGCTGTCAGCTTTCAGTCTTTTAAAATTATTATCCATATCATTATGGTTGTTTTATCTCCTTTTTTAAGCAGGTTGACATTTTAATCATACTTTTTTGTTTATTAGGGTAGTTGTATTATTATTATTATTATTATTATTATTATTATTATTTTATTTATATGTAATAATTTTTTTATTATGGTCTTTTTCAGCACCTAGGACATTTTTTTAATGCATTTTCCAGCTATCATTGGTATTTTTCTATTTAAATTTCCTCTTCCAGGTGATTTTGTGCATAACTATTCTTAGCTTTGCGAACCTGGAACTTCCATAGAGCCAAGCATATAATTCTGTTTGCACATAATTACATCTCTTAAATTACCTAAGCAACAGCCAATTTCTATTCTCTGATCAGTTTTTCTGTGGCAGACTGAGATGTAAGGCAGAATTCCTTTCATGTGGATACAATTTTTTCTGAGCATGAAAACTGACACATTAAATGTCTTCAGGACACTTTGGTGTTGGCACCAAGAGACACCCAGCACATTTCACTCTGTTTGAAGTCTGTATCCGTGCAGCTTTTTGTACAGTTTGGGCAGATGCTTACAGAAACGGGTACCCTGTGCTGTGCTGTGATTGCCCAGGTTGCCCGTTACCTCTTCTTGTGCTTGTGCAGTTGGAGCATTCCAGGCATCTGCTTCTCAGTTGTCCATAATCCAAGAATGGAGAATGACAGACATTTCTGGCATTTGTGGTCACTGAAACCTTCCTAAACTGCAGCTTAACCTTGATTTTGAAGTTCTTACTGTGAAGTTCTTGTTAAACAGGTTTCAGCAAGATGAACTGGGGTGAATTGCGTGCTCCTATGAGTGGTCTCAGTCCCTTTTGTCTGTGGCCCATGCCCCTGCCACCAGTGCAAAGGCCATTGGAGATTCATTCTTTCCAGGTCTCATAGTGATGTAATTAATTTTGTTCCAAACATCTTTAACTTGAGCTGAAAATATGCTTTTATTCCTCCTTTCTCCATTTCCTCCCTTTCATTAGCATGATGTTCTTTTCTCTAGTCAGCAAGTAACCCGGAAAGTTGATTTTGTTTCTTCTGAGGTGGGGTGGCCTGAACTCTGCCAGTCCTTCTCTCTGTTCAAGGTAAGGCAACGTTCCACAAATACAATTTATTGGATACTCACTATGTACCTCCTGATTTCTTCGACAAAAAATCAGGAATTGTCCTGTGGATGATAGTCAGCATTCTTACGCACTTTCAATTCAACTTCAGAGTTGATTAATTTTCTACAATTTTAAAATGGCAGCTTTGTGCAGTGATTATATAATTAAAAGTTGTATGAAGCACACAAGGAGACTGAATTAAGATGGCACAGGCAACATCTGTTCCTGTACATTACAATTTTTGAATGCTAAATGTTTACGTTGATTTGTATATATAGCATATGTATTAAGGGGTTTCAAACCTTCTCATTTTATATGTCCCTATAAATTTTCATGCTGAAGTATGAATCCTTTTAGCTGGAACTTTTCCTAGACAGTCTCATAGACCCCTTTGGAAAAAAAAAAAACAAAACCAAAACAAAACCAGAGATCCTAACAGGGGTATGTGAACTACCAGTCAGAAAAACCTGACATACAATAGCGACTTATTCAGTTATGGTGACAAAGCGTTTTCTCAGAAAGTGATATAATATTTTTCTTAAAAATTCTGGACTTGTCATCTTGTCCAGTAGCTTGTTTTGCAACTGAACTCACAAATAAGTGTACTTTATCTCTGTTTGCTGGTGGAACATCGCTTGCTAGCTGAGTTGCAGCTGGAGATGATGTGATCTCTGTTACAGCTTAACTTTGTCAATAAGTTCCTGGTTTTTGAAACGGACTGGGAATAAATGAGGAAGTGGTGACCGCTTCCCCAGGGCACTGTCCCTGCTGCTTGAGACAGGAGCTGTCCCATGGCAGTGAAGCCGGAGCCTTGGTGTGGCCTCCCTGTGTAGTTCAACCACAGTAATCCTGCCTAGAGCTGAAGATGATATTAATCAGAGTGCATCCCTGTTAGCAGAAAGGGCAGGGGGAAAAGCAAGCCTGTTTCATCACTGATACCAGTTAATAACAGCCTCAGTTTAGCTACGAGCAGATGGAAGGTGGGGAGTGACGGAGGAGAGTTGCAGAGGTCTGAAGCAGGCACGTGGTCGCTGCTGGTGGAGCCAAAGGCTTGAATTTCTGCCGCTATGCGTGAGGGAGGCAGCAGCAGAGTGATTAATTTCTCCTTGGCAGGTGACTAACTCTGTGTGGCTTCCAACAGAGGCTGCCAAAGTTGGCCAGAAACCTGCTAAAGGTGCTCAAATACTCCAAATGTGGAGGCTGGATGAGGAGGCAGAAGTTTTCTTCAAAAAAAAAAAAAAAAAAAGGCTTTACAGTGTGCTTGGAGGATGAGCAGGGTCCAGAGCTGATGGATGGCTGTGGGCAGGGGAGCAGGGTAATAACGTGCACTTCAAAGGAGAGCCAGGAACTCCTGAATTTTAATCTGAGGGCTCATGCCAACTCTCTCACAGATCCTGAGCAAGGTGAAATCCGTTCCTCTTGAAACAATAGGGAGTTCTCGCGTTCATTTCAGCAGGGCCAGGACATCAATTTTCTTGGAAAAGGAATAACATTGACTGAAAGGAGGAGAGGAGTCTGGGAATATATTAGTGATTCAGCTAGCTCATGCCAACTCTCTCACAGATCCTGAGCAAGAGGTGAAATCCGCTCCTCTTGAAACAATAGGGAGTTCTCGCATTCATTTCAGCAGGGCCAGGACATCACTTTTCTTGGAAAAGGAATAACATTGACTGAAGGGAGGAGAGGAGTCTGGGAATAAATTAGTGATTCAGCTGTATGTTGTTATCACTCCTATGAACCACATCCAACGATCCCTTGCACATGAACTTAAAGTTAGTATTAAGGTTTATTTTAAAAAAAAAAAAAACAAACCCAACAGTCCAAACCACTGGCTGATAACATGAGTTGAAAGGCTCTGCATGGCCACATGTTGCAGCATCTTATGGCCCCGTTACATTTTAGTGCCCCTCCCACAGATGCTGAGCCGGTAACTTGCCAGAAATGCCTTCAGTCCATCATAATCAAAGAGTAATTATTAGATACCTTTTACCCTGCACTTAGCGTGGCTGGAGATGCAGTTGCAGTGTCTGCCCCAGCATCAGAAAGTCAATTTTCTTCTGTTGACCTGGGAGCCGAGCTGAGGAGGAGCACGACGGGGAGAGGAGGGGTGAGGAAGGGTGAACTCCCTGCTGGATGTTGGCTAGGTTTCTGGGGATTTTGCACATGGGGCAAGGCTCCGTTCCTGGCAGCGGGGGAACTGCTGACCCCATCCCAGGCTAACAGGGACCACAAGTGCCTTGTCACTGCCACAGGGTCATGGGGTTTTCTTGTGATTCCTGCTCATTCACATTGCTGGAAAACAAAACAATTCCCTGTGAATTCATGAAGTAATGTGAGTTTCAATGAACGCATATGAAATAATTAGTAGTTTCCTTCTATTAGAAGGTATCAGGAGAGGTGTTTTTTTCCACACAGGCAGGTTGCTCCAGGGCAGATGGGGCTAATGAGTAAGATGTCTCATAATGTGTGAGAATCAAAAGGCTTCTGTTTGCATGGGACTCTGAAAACTTTTTTTTGTTTTTGGTGGGTTTTGTTTTACACAGTTTTATACCCTTTTAGTTTCACTTGAGCTGTTTGACTGTGCCCCAGAGCGAGAACCACAGGGTTGGACTCGGCTTGCAACAGAAACAGCGAGAAACAGCGAAGCCTTTGACATCGCTGGAGATGAGAAGAGTCAGGCTGCTAAAACACGCGTACCGCAGAGCAGTGGGCACCGTGTCACACGCGTGGTTTCATGTCGAGCTGCAACCAGGCACGGGTTTGGGTTGGTTACATTTCGCAAACAGTAAATACAATTTCAGAAAATCCCAAAGCTGACTATCATGGACAGATGCCACCGTGAAACATTTCAGCATCCTTAAAAGAAGCTTTTATGAAATTACCGTTAGTTTAATTGGCACACAACTTCTGGTAGGATTTGTGTTATGCACCATCATAAATAACCGGGAAAGGGCAGGTGAATAGCAAGGTGACAACTTTTCCCAGATAACACACAGCTGCTTAGGGTAGAGGAACCCAGGACTTAAATAAAATACCCTTAATTTTAAGTGCATAATGTGGAGGTCTGTTTTAGTTATTACCATTCAGACAAAAAATCTTGGAGACAAAGTAAATAATTTTTAGAGAAATCTCATATTAGTATTCAGAAGGATTATAAAGGTAAGTAGCACTTCACGAATTATTAGAAAAAGAATAGAGGGATATAATAATACAACGATATAAATTCAGATATCCATGCCATATACTAGAAGTAGTTCTGGTCGTTCAAGAAATGATACAGCAGAACTGGGAGAAGTTAAAAAAAAAGAAAGAACTATAAGAAACCCACAGTAGGTTGGCACTCTTTGGCTTGGAAAAGATAAATTATCATGAATGGAATATTGCAAATTTTTATAAGATCTGAGAGGCATAAGAGAGAAAATTATGCAGATTGCATGCTATTCTCTTAGTCCAACAGAGGCACCCACAGAAATTATTAAATAGAGTGCAATATAAACACAAGGAAAATCTGTTTCACACACTATATAATTATGTAGAATTCGTTGTTACTGAACGACGTGGAGATAAAGAATATAAATGGTCTCAGAGGTATTAAATGAAAAAGGGAAGATGAGGCTCTCTGTAGCGAATCAAGGTTGTGCATCACTTAGATGTGGAAGTCTCTAAGTCACGGACGGCTGGACCAGGGGAAGCTGGGCCGGGGGAGGGATCGCTCCCTCCCATGTGTTCCCACATGTTCCCTTCCCGTCAGTTCCCATGTTCAATATCTCCCCCCCCACCCCGCAAGCATCAACTGCAGCCACTGGAGACAGGAACTAGCCGGTCCAGAAGATCTTTCCTTCCAGCTCACCCGTTTGGGGATCTGCCACTTCTGTATTTCTGTGTTCAACTTCTCATTTTGGAAATCCAGATTTGCTTACTGATTTAATAAAATCAGATCAGGATGAGTTAGAATTTCCTGTGGGACAGACCGTCCTAATTTTGTGTAATTCTTAGAGCTGTGACGTGAATCCGTCTTGTTTGCATTGAGGAGAGAGCCAGGCTGTGTTGAAAAGGAATCTGTGATTTCTCAGGGAGGAAGTTCGTCTTCAGAAGTAAATAATTTTCTCTCTGGAGCCAGACAACATTACGTTTAATATTTGTGACCCTATGTGATGTTACTGCTCACCTGAGTACAAGCTGCAGGCAGCAGTCAGCACCTGAATACTGGTCTGGCTGTCAAGATGGGAGCGATAAGCAGACTTGGGCAGTACATTCAGCTTCAAAGTAGAGTTACAACACTCGGAATTCTCCCCCAACCTTGCCATGTGCACACACCGTAGCGGTGTCTGTGGGTGCCTGCCGGTAGTGTCCCGTGGATGGCTGTAGCTGTCAGGTCCACCCCCAAGACAGCACCATGCTTGGACCCGCACCTCCCATGTCGCAACACGAGCGCAGGGCCGCTGCGTGCGCGGGTGCACTAATTTGCCTTAGAAATTACCCCTGGTTTTTCCAACAGTTTAACTAGGTCAGTTAGGGGTGTGATTGTTT
This sequence comes from Egretta garzetta, assembly GCF_000687185.1. Lineage (NCBI taxonomy): Eukaryota > Metazoa > Chordata > Aves > Pelecaniformes > Ardeidae > Egretta > Egretta garzetta. Next base: position 1,543,792 of record NW_009258615.1, on the reverse strand, counting down.
ACTCTCATAATTGGCCTTGCGACTAGGCACCTCTTTCATGGGGAATGAACTAGGAGAGTAATAATACCTTTACGCTCATAAAATGGAGTCCAAAGGGGACGGCTTATATCTTTTTAGTGCTAAAAATCCCATGTGTGAACGCAGCCTGGGAATGTATAACCCTGGAAACAGATGGCTATATTTTTCTTTCCAGTATTTGAATTCGGTTCCTAGTATTTATATTACAACCCAGGTGCTAGAGAAACTGAGGTGCATAAGACGTCGTAAACTCATCTCTAATGTGACACTGACAGGAAACCTGGAGCATCACCGGGTGAAGAGAGGGGTGTCTTCAGATCGTTAACTTAAAAAAAACCCACCCAAAACCCAGACACCCACACCCACGCTGTTATTCAAAAGCCAGAATATCATCAGGAAGTAGTGAGTCATCACATGGCCATTGCCCTTTTTTGTTACCGTGTTTCCCGAATGTAGACTTCAGGCTTCTTCTTCCCTTTAGACAAAGCGCCTACCACCACTATGGAAGCAAAAGCCATATTATGTTAATTAGCAATACTACTGTGCGTAAGAGCATGGAGGAAAATAACTGGGTTGCTAACGTGAGGGATGAGCATCCAAAGGATTTGGGCACCGGATCCTCAGCTTACAAGAACCGAGGAGATGTTTCACAACGTGGCCAGCAAGTCTGTGCAGCAGCCTGGCTACGTGATGCTGCAAAGGCCCTGTGCGGTGCTCGGGGGGGGATGTGCGGGGCCACAGCCCCTCACCTCTGGTCCCCCTGCGTCCCGTGCCAGCGGAGGTGCTCGGGCAGAGGCCTGAGCTGAGCTCTGTGGGTGTAGGGATCTGCACCAACAGCTGTGTTTGCAAGAGGAGGCTTAGAAAGGCCCAAACAAGTTGCCCAACATATTTTTCATAGATTATTGCCAAAAATAAATGACAGAGGATCAGAGCTATTGCCTCAAGAAGGTCATGGATGTCGTCTGTGTTTTAAAACATCTTGTTAGCGTACATTGTGGCCTTACTATTAAAGTAACCGGTTCAGCCTAATATAATACATCTAATTATATGACGTGAGCCTCATCTGATGACTTTTGCCAATTATATCTGACAGGGATATTTTAGATGAGAGGCCGTGTGTTACAGCAATTTCAAGAGATGAATATAACAGCATATGTTTTCAAAAATAAAATATCCACTATGTTATTTGCCGTGATTAAGTTCCTACCAATGCAATTGTAAGGTAGGGAAGCAGGCCTTTCTGGTTTGTGAATTATGGCTGTGCTGAGTCATCGCTGGGTTTTTTTAAGGTTTATTATGAATGAAGGGCTGGGCCAATGCCAAATTCCATGTTTCTGGCTGCTTCTTTTGTTCCCTTACAAGTTATTCAAATCCCTGGAAACGAGTGCCTTCAAATGAAAACTTCTGAAGTTGCAGGAGAAGTATCTTAAACTCAAAACTTCGTAACGACCACCGCAAGGAGTGACCCTGTGGAGTTGAACAAAGGGTGCTACCAAAAATGAAGAATATGGCATATGCTGTCATAAGACAAAACTCCATGATTTAAAAGTAATATGACAGTCGACTATGAGAAAACAAAACAAACCAAGCTATTAACATTTTCTGCTGCAGAAGAGAGATGCAGCCTCCTATGAGAATGTCCGGGCAGAGGATAAAAGGAAAGTAAAGGCATCCTCCACTCCCTCTGAAGGTATCGGGGGATAAGAAGAAGTGGGTAGAGATTAGAGGACTATTCTTGGTGCCTCCTGTTGCTGCTCAGACAGATGCTGAGCAGAAGGTCTTCAAAATGCACGGGCTAGAGAGAAAAGGGGGAGAGCACGGGAGAGAGGAAGAGAAATATATTTTATCTGATGTTGTTGTTGAATGTGAATGTGCACACAGACTTTTGGACCTCAAGGGTTTGCCCACAGCGCTGGCCTGGAACAACATTCTCCCTCGTACCTGTGCTCAGGCTGAAATGTGCCTGGCATTGCAGAGAGGGCTGGAGACTGCCTGCACCCCGAAACACATCGCTGTGAGGAAGTGGGAGTGCTGGATTGCTATCTCCCCGGGCTGGGCAGCCACAGGAGCCGGTCGCTGACACAGGAGGCAGGTTGTCCTCCTTGCTCAACTAAAAGCAAAGCGGTCCCAGCACGACAGGTTGTGCCTGGCAGCCGCTGTGGTCCCTCCCTGGCGGGCAGAGCCCCAGTCTACCATTAGGTGTTGCGTATTTTCAGGGCGGATGGGCAGTGTCAGGCCCCTGGGCATGCATCGACAGAGGGGGTTTGGGCGAGGGGATGGCTCTGGGCTTCTGGCTCCTGGCTGGGTGGCAGCAGGGCTGGCTCGCAGGGCAGCAGCAGCAGCAGCCTTGGAGGGGAGCAGCAGCTTGGGTGTACACATGCCACTGAGGGACACCTACTCTGAGTCTGGCAGTCCTAAATTTTTGGCAAATCTGAACCCCAGCACATGCTGGGGCTTCGCTGGGAGGACAAGTGAGATGCTCTGCTTCCTTCCGGCCTGTGGGTCCTGCCCCCAAGGCGCTGCCAATGCCTTCCTCTCCCCATGTGCAGGAGAGCAGCGAGCCCTACCCATCCTCTCCTTCACCGGGAGACCGGCACGTTGGTCTGAAGCACTTATCTGAGATACAAGAAACTTGCATCCAAACCCCTTCCCTGCCGGCTGGCACTCAGACATGCCTGTCTGTCTCCCAGGAAAGCCTAATTACTCCACTTCAGGGTATTCTGGGACAGATGTTCTCAAAATCTTTTGTTTAGGTTTTGCAACTTCGGCTAAATATTTACCTTGTTAAGTTTCCCCTACCCTCAGCTGAGTGTAAAGCCACTTAACTTCATAGTAACTTTCTCTTTTGCTTTGCCCCAATAGGCACGTAATTGTTTCAGGAGACGCGGAGCAGTTTTAAGAGGAGGGATAGAGTGAGCCACCCAAATACCCCCTGCGATACCTAGGCTAGACTACTGTGCTGAATATTAGAAGCTGGGTGTTAAAAGCCTTCGGGCAAAATATAGTTCTTCCACCTCTCACATGAAGTCTTTAATCACGAGATTATAGGATAAAAGGCAGCGTGGGTGAGGAGGGAGCATCGTGTTCTCTGTGTTTTGTGGGAAAAGCCTGTCTTAGGTGTTGAATGCCAAAAGAGCATTTGTGGTCGAGAGCACTGTTAGCAGAAGGAGATAATGTCCTCTGGCACAGGATCACCTAGACTCTCTTAAGCGCTTAAACTTTGCATCTTTCCTTGACTTGTCTGAGGTAGTTTAGGTGGCTCCCCATCCAGCCTGCAAACTGGAGGATGCCTCGGAAGACAAGCGCAGACAGATATATCCGTTCTGCCTGTGGTCTGAGCTGGCCAGATGAGAGCCAGCTGTGATCCAGCAGCTGCATATGTGATATTAGTGCATTGCTGTGCTTGAATCGATGCATCCGGCTGAAAGGCAGGGCGTATTTGCTCAGGCGCAGCACAGCTAGAGAGCCTCAGAACCACAACTGGCTTGCGTCCAGCCAGAGGAGCCAGGTCTGCCTCCACCTACCTGTATAAACCAGGTTATTAATTAGTGCCAAGGTCTCCGCTTGCTCTGAGGAGTCTGGGTGCCAAAGTGTTAGGCGCTGCAGCGTTACGTGCTGCACTCGCGGGTGTTTAACTTCTGATTGACCAGGATAGTCAGATTTGAGCTGAGCTGGTCTAAAAACCGCATTGGGACTTGCAGAACATGACAAGTCCTCTGCTGTGGACACTGCCATCTGTGGCCAATAGCCATCTAGCTTTGGCGGTGGGAAGCCTGACTGGCACTTCAATATTGAGCAAATACTCCAACACATAAGCCTGCATCACAATTTTTGTTCAAATTTGTCTGCTGTCTTCAAGTGTGTTGTTTCCTGGATTCATTCAGCGTTTATTCAACATCAGCTCCTACAAGTTCAGTTCACTAACACCAACTCAGGTGATAAACATTGAGGCATAAACATTCACCCAAGGAGTTGCTGAATCTTTTTTTCTGGCACCCAGATACAAGATAATATCCATATTTAGCACTGGGGAAAAGTTATTTCCCCATTTTCTTTAATGGGTGTAATGGAAGTTGATTCTTGGAAGGTAGCAGACATCAATTCTTTGCAGTTTTTGGTTACTGGGTATTCTGTGCTTCATTTTTGCTTTCCTTCATCCAGTAGTGTAGTGCTGTGTAATGTAGGAGACATTCAGGTTAAAGACATGAAAAATATATTAAAGAAAGGTTATAAACATCTAGAATTCTGCATTCTTATTGTGCATTTTTGTCCACAATAATGATATACATAACTATACTTGCCAAATTCTTCTAAGTAGTGTGTGTGTATGTGATTTAAAAATGCAAGCAACCCCATTAAAGGGCCTCTAGCTTTTTGATTCTCTGAGAAATGAATAATATTCAGCACATTTTTTGGAAACCGCATTTAACTCAACCCTGAAAGTGGGGCTGGACATTTAATATTCAGAGAATTTTAACAGCTTCAACATGAAGTAGGAAAAAGTAGAGTTGCATTTGGGATCCTGCTGTCTGCCAAAATAATACCCTTGTGTTTTTCATCTTCACAGCACTTTGCAGTCAATGGATGGATGGGTTTAGGTGTTTTAGTCTTGAACCGTAAGCTTGGTGGTGCTTAATGTATATTGCATCCATGAATACAGAGAGCTGCTTCCCGATTTAGCAGCATTGTGTGCCTCAGCGTAGCCCACAGCCTGGACCTGGTGCCGGGGGTGTTTGACATGGCTGCTCGGGCACCGACGCCAGTTGCCCGGGATGGCCATCCCGGCTGGGGCTGCAGCAGAAGCTGGGAGTCGGGGGAGGTGATCCGGGCGGTGAGAGATGGCCCCATTGCCTGCAGCGTGCCTGCCCGTATGGGGCCCGTGACCGGGGGAGCCTCCTGGGCTCCAGACCTGCATGCCCTGGTTCTCCAGGCTGGCTTGCTTCACTGCACTTTACAGTTTCCACAGGGCTCTGGTTTTGCTCAGTCAAGAGGTTTGTTTTTTTTTTTTTTTTTTTTTTTTTTTTTTTTTTCTATTTAGACATTTTTCTGATATCACCAAAAACATTATGGGCATTAATTTATTACCTTCACAGCTTTGCTGCGAGTTTGGGTGATCTTATTATTCCCACTTTGCAACAGAGAAAATAAGTACAAGCTTGCTGAAAATACCTTCTGATGTTTATTATCTTTTCTGAGGCACTGAGACCCTGGGTCACAGAACATAGAATTAAGTTCAGGTATCTTCAGCCACAGCCAGGAGTACTCCTCCTCACTGCTGTGTCTCCACCGCAGCACCCCGTAGCCACTGCTGAATATCCACCCATGTCTGACCTATGGAAAAACTAGGAAAATACAATGAGTTACCAACCATTCCCATGCGACTTGGTCTGAAAACATTGTCTGGTATCAGAAAGGGTCCTTCTGGCATTTGCTCAGAGAGAATCGTAGCTCTAAATGGCATTTCGTTTTAAGCAGTGAAAGTATTTTTCCTGTTTCTCTAATCTTCTGCATTGTTCCCCTCTCGGGTTCTGCGGCAAATGCGGGAAGCCTGCCACGGACAACATTTGAATTCACTGCATAACCCAGCTCTTTCCAGGTGCACAGATTGAAGCACCAATTGTATTTGAAATAAAATAGCATGTGACTGACCAGCTTTAATTCTGCATTTCCTATCTTTGGAGAGTTTGACTTGGCAGTCTCAGCAGCTCTGTTTGTGCAATAATGTATAAATGTAAGAGTAGATTAGGTAGAGAATATTTACAGAGGGATGTGGATGTATTTATGTTCCTGAAACTAACAGCCCAAACACCGTGTGATGTAAGTAGGCAAGTCCCCTCTTTTTAGGGAGGAGGAAAAGGGTGTGAGTTGATAGAATGACTGGAAGCCAATAGCTGGTTTCTCAGCTGTGCTCAACTCATGTTTCCAGTACTTAAAGGACGCACAAGCTGTTCCCCAGTCCTGGACGTGCCAGGCATCCAAAAGCTTCTCAGTTGCTGCCACAGAGTAAAGGTTTTACTGCCAGTGAGGGGCAGGTGGGATGTCCTGCCCTGCTTTTCCCCCATGGAGGGAGGCTGGGATACCATTGCACCAGCTGTCCCAGCTTGTGGGACCAGAAGACCTCTTCTTCTGGTGGGAATCCTCAGCTGGGCTGCGAAGGTTTGATTCATTGTTGGATCCAGGTGAGGATCTGGCCCAAAAGCTTCTGGGTCACAGGTCTATGCCTGGATCATTAGAGCACAGATTTATGCAAATGCTGGGAATAGCAAGACAATTTTTTTTTTTTTTTAATCTTTTTCTGTGTTAACAGAAGAAAATGGAAAAGGGAGGTAATCTTTTCTCCTTTAATTGTGTGGTCCTGCTCTATTGAACTTAATGGCTATTCCTATATGCTGCTCAATAGGAGCAGAATCAGCAATGACTGCCTCCCGTTAGAGTCACACAGTCTGAGTGGATTTCATCAGCTTTCTGTGGGGATGCGTTCTGTCTCCTTGGCATGATCTTGCAGGCCACTTGCGCATGGAAGAGAAAAAAGAGACATAATGAGAAAATAATAACACTCCTGCACCCGTTGGGAAGGAGCAATCATGGACTGTTGGGCCCTGGTGGAAGCAGGGGCGGCTTCAGGACCTGGTTTGTTCCCCAAGGCTGTGCAGAAGATGTGGAGAGGTTTAGATCCCCCCATGAGCAGGGATTACCACCGTGCGCAGCCCCGGGTGGGCAAGCAAGTTTCTCTGCTCAGCCAGTCTAGCTTGGAACTTTATATCTTCTCCATATTTTGTCGCTTACTTTCACTAAATCTGTTCAATGCAGCTGCAAAGCTGGCTCTGGGAAAGCAATGTTAAATGCAGCCTGGTTCTGCAGTTCTTGGGCATCTTCCCTGCCTCCCCCAGCACCATGCATCGCCCTGCTCGCGTGCAGGCAGCATTTGTCACCGCGCCTCACCAGCTACAATTGGAAAAACCCTTCCCGTTCTGTCGGACTCTGTGCTAATGTTGTACAGCTTCCCCATCCTATCAGGGAAGGGTCGTAGCTTGAAAACTGCTCTCAGACCCTCTGCTTTTAGCTCTTCCCAGCACACAAAACTCTTCCCAAGAACAGCTCAGAAGGCTAACAGGTACAGAAAATCACAGCTTTGGCTGTAGAGGCAGATTTTGTGGTGTTACAACCGGCTAGTTGAAGTCTCCCCGTCAGACGGGTCCTAACCCGCTTTTTCCTCTCCTGCTCCCCTTTGCTAACTATGCTTTTCTCTCAAATGCACAAATCAGCCAGTATAATTAGGTTGAACTAAGAGAAACTGGGCCCAAGTTTAGCTTGGATTTTTCTGTTTCTTGTCAGACAGAGGAAGAAACCCACCTTTTTTTTTTTTTTCTTTTTTCTTATTCCAACTGGCCTAACAACAACTATCACTTCTCTCTGCAGACTTCACCTCCTTGTTAGCCTGAGACCATCACTGCTATGATGAGTAATACTGTAATTCTTCATGGTGTTTTCAACTCCAGTAATACGGGCTTAATTTTTCAACAAATACTGACTCTTTGCTTCCCAATTTTGAACTCTTAGTTTATCTTTCCAGTAAAAATCTAACACTACCAGAGCACACCACATACCAGTTTGTTTGTCTTGGGACATGCCTCTAGCTGAACAGTGACCCAAAGAAGCCCCACAGGAGGCAGGGAAATTCCCCAAAGGCACCAGAGCACCATATGCCAGGAGAAAATCCGGGGCTAGGGAGCTAGGAGAAGCAGCTGGGATCACCTTGGGGAGGAGGCATCTTGAAACCCTGTGTCCAAGTGACCCTCTTGCTAGGCTTGCCCAGGTTTGACCTCCTCTGTGCTGAAAGCCGAGAGGAGCTGGGATCTGAGCCTGTGCTGAGCTGTGATGGAGAGCTGATGCTTTTGCCCTGAAAAAGTTAGTAAAGGTCTGGGAGGTGAGATGAATCCAGGCAGATGCTTTCTCAGTGTTAAAGGGATGGGCCACCTTCTCATATGCATGTACAGACCATCTTTTTTTTTTTGAGTAAAAATCATCTTGGCTCAGCCTCCTCTCTCCACTTTGTCCTGGCAAAGCACCTACCCCCAGTGACAGCGAGTGAGCTCCAGGTTTCAGGTCCCTGTGCCTGCCTCCTCTGGGGGATTTTGCTTACATTTGCTTAATGGGAGGGAGATTATTACTAATTCTAATTATGGACTTTGCCTTTGCTTTTGATTTCCCTGTCTTTCTGCCATTGCCATCTTCCCTTTTCTTTGATGGTGCCTTACGTTTTCCACAAATGAGTATTTTAGTTTTCATATTCCTCATTTTTAAAAGCCCTGGAGCTGTACGTTAATTTTATTTACTTGACCACTAGATGGGGACACTGAACACCACGAACCAGGTTTAGCTCCACCATGGGGTTACTTGTGGACCTGGAGCTGCAGGAGCAGCGAGAGGCTCCAGAGCTGGGCAGGAGCAGGTACGTGACAGCAGCTTTGGGAAGTAGTGACCAAGCTCCCTTACACAGCAGCTGTAGAGGTCCTCCAGCAAACACCTCCAAGGATGGGGCAAATCTGTCCTCTTTCTGCCCAGAAGAGCAAGTTGCACAAATCGTATGTCCACTGGAGAGCATGGAGTGACGGCAAGAGGCTGGAGAGAGTCAGAGGTGTGAGACCTTCCCTCACTGCCTCTCTCCTAATCTCATCCCTCTTTGCTGGGGATTACATCCCAAGGACTGCTCTGATCCTTTGATCCTCCCTCACAGTGAGACTATCTGAAGAAGTGGCCCCCACCACTTCGGAGCTTCTGGCTGTATCTCTGAAGTGAGGTGGGAAGTTAACTAGAATATCAATGGCTTTTTGGTTTTTTAAACAATTTAAGCTATTTTTAAAAGACCAAGATCAATCTATGCTTCAAATAGCGTTTCTGTAATTTATCCATTTACATTGTGAGTGCAGATAGGGTTTAAAGTGCCCATTGTCTGCATTAGCTCTTCTTGTCTTTCCTCTCAGCTGCATCGGGAGGGCTTTGTTGCTGTGGTTTTCCTCCATTTTCTGGACAGAGCTGGATGTTGAAGAAATGAGACTTCCCCCAAGGAGAGGCAGTGATGTTTGGACAATTCAGATCATCATTATAAAACAGAGAAGGAATGGAGCTGAAAAGCAGACATTTTAGCCAGAAAGATCCATGTATTTAAAATCCTGAGGCTGGTTCTTGCTTGTTAAAGCTCAGACTTGATGCCTGAGGGACTAGTGATTTTTTTTTTTTCTTTTTTTTAACATAGAAGATGTAAAATGAAGCTGTGGCTGCACTTAATGATCAAGGACATTGATCATTACTACAACTCTGCGATACGGCCAGATCATTAGGGGAATATGTCCACTGACCACGAGAAACAGCTGGGTAGGCTTTATGCAGATTAACTGATACCTGGTGGCAAGGTGCTGCTGTCGAACATCCAATTTCTCTGCACTAGTTCAGCCCTTAGGATAGGTTTGTGCCATCTCCTGTTAATCCCTAGCAGATGTTTAGAAGCCGTGAACACCCGGCGCCCGGCTGCAGTGGTGTGACCTTGTGCAGAGAGGAGTCGGTGCCGCCTGGGATCGCGGCTCTGCAGCCAGGATGGAGGAGCCTGGGATCTGAATGAGGACTGCACGCCCGTCCGGAGCACAGAGAGTCCCTGACAAATAGCGGTAACCTTTAAGGGAAGCTGTGTAAATGATCCTTGTCAATACTACCATTAGATTAGTGAGGGACAGTGACTACTGCAGGGCTATGAACTGCATTACAGTCACTTAATAGAGCTCATTGGTAGTAAACTGACTCGGTGATTTGCTTTTCATCAGCTCTGCTGGCTGACTTTTGAGCCTCCTCTGTTCAAATGGCATGTGAAATCTCTGGTACTAGCTGGCACCAGTGGGGCAATTTAGCAGAAGTTAGCATAAAAGCTAGTTAGCATAAAAGGTGCCTGTGAATTGTAAGTAAAGCTGGCAAGAGCTTAAGACTTCTCCTCCTTCAGCTTTCAGCTGCGTACTTGTGCAGAAAGGGTACCTGTCTGATTTTTTCCTGTCTTGTTCTTTGCACAGGTCTCTATGTGAGACTGTGCATGTAGTTTATAGCTTCAGAGGCCGTCCCCCGGCAGCCACCGCTGCTGTGGCAGTGCCAAGGAACAGGCTCTGGAGGTCAACCTGGATGGAGGGGCGGTGGGTGACAGAAAACTGCCAGCTTTCCTCTTTAACTCCTCCATGTACACCAAGAGCCAAAGGCTTCTAATAATTGCTGTTTCCTGCCAATCCTTGGTTTATATATCTGTATGAATGTACTAGATACAAGACAGTTAAATACTCAAGCACCCTCCAAAGAAGCTGTCAGCTTGAACAAAATTGAGTTAAAAAAAGTGTCAAGCACTAGTTCATCATATCCCTGGAATCGGGGTGGGTGGAGGTTTTCTTTGTTTTACAAAAGCGGTAGTATGGCAAATTATGTACACCGTGTTCAGTGCCCAGTGGGCCTGCCCCCCCACTCGCCCAGGGCACAGGGCAGCGTGGCCGGGCAACGCGGCGGTGAGCGTGGAGCTCCGTGGTTGCAGCCCTTACTGCAGGCTGCTTCAGTGACCCCCAGGGGCTCACTTAGCTTTGCTGTCTCCACCTTTCCCTTATCTTCCAGAGGCGTTGTGAAGACAGATTCATGCTTAAAGTGATCATGAGCTCTGTTAAAAACTATCTGAGTATTATCATTGGCTGCAGCAATATTGTACTTGGCAGCAAGGAGGCTGGTTGCAATTATCTGTCAAAGGATGCTGCAGACACATAAATGCCTCCAATTCTCCCACCAGGGAAACAGGACTTCGAGCTGGTCTGTGCAAGAATATTCCATCAGTGGAGGCTGGGTTCTGTTTGTAGCTTTTTGCATCTCTCCAAGAACAAAACTTGCTGGTGAGCTGGGAAAACCCCTTGTCCCTGCTTGCTCAAGTACTGCTACCTACCTGGGCAGCAGAACCCTTCGGGCCCAGGAGCACTGCTGACACAGAACCCGTGCAGACACGCCGTCGCTCCCGTCAGCCGCAGCGGCGGTTCACCCGGCTGCTCACGCGTCGAGGCGTGTTCAGCGCAGCCCGTCGCCTGCCTGTGTGGGGGGATGCAAAGTGCTTCCCAGCCTGCAGCGTGCGGGGGGGACCCAAAGCTGTACAGCTCTGCCAGCAGGAGATTTTAAGGCTCAAACTACACTTCTGCTGTCACGGCTCGTTTTGCTCACCAAGATGGTTTTACTTTGCCACCTTGCTCCTAGCGGATACAGCTCAGCTCTTTTATGCCCTGGAGAAAATATAAGCCATAACCCAGCTTTGAGTGATGGCCCTGCTGAAAAACTGGATGGAAAAATCGGTTTTGTTGCAATATTATTATCTTGTTTTTATCAAAAGTGCAACTTTTTACTTCACTTGTAGTTTGCTCAAGCCTTTCAGAAATGGGTAGATGTCTCAGAAGGATTTTATGAAGAAATGTTTCATTTTGAAGTGTTTAGAAAGATTTGAAAAGTTTAGGAAATTTTAGGCTGGGTTTTTTTTCAGGTTCAGTTTGAAATCCAATTTCTCTGAAACACCAGTTAACGCTGGATTTAGGTTGGAAAACATCACCAACCTTTTACTACAGAGTTATGGGCTGAGGCCAAGGATAAAGAATTCCTTTCCCAACAACATATAGCAACGAGAAACAAGAAACTACTTCTGACAAGCACAAGTGTCCTCAGGCTTTCAGAGCAATTTTTATCTTGCAGAAAGCCAGTGTTTTAGGCAAATACAGTTCTGAAGCTTCACCCGAATGCTGTCCTGATTTGCATAGCTGACGAGGAAGCGCCAGCACACACGGTAGTGAAGGCTGTGATTGCCATCTCCGATGCTTCCTACACTGCAGTGTGGTGCTACTTCTGCAGGTTCGGTGGCCAAGTGATTCTCATAGATCCTTCTAGCCTGCTGCTCCCTCCCTGGGAGCCAATGGGATACAGGGGGTTGGTGTGGGATGGGGAATGCTCTTGAAGGGGTTTTTCCCTGCCTGGAGAGCCAGAGGAGGGTCCCAGCAGCTCACCTGCCCATGGCTCTGGCTGCATGTGGAGGCTAAGCCTGGGGTGTTGTCTGTCCCTGGGGCAGGGAAATGCTGGCGACACAGAGATGAGACATTAGTGCACTTTAGAGGAGATGGTTTCCTGGCCCTGGGTGGTGAGGGAGTGCACGCAGCACATGTCACCCATATCTGGTGAGCAGTCACCCTTGTTTGCTCTATGCTTTCTGTTCCTGTGATGCTGTGTTTTGATAGTAAATCTGTTTGGGAACAGAGATGCTATTGATTTCATTTGTCTTCTCACCTCAGTAATCTGGACACTGCGGAGTCACGTGGAAAGAAAAGGTGAGGTGACTCATTTGCTGAGCCCCTAATGCAGGGAGTCAGATGGAAATCAGTTGTTAGCCATTATACATCGCAGAGCAGAGGTGTCACGCTCCAGCTATGAAACTCTTCCTAACAAGCCAGCTGACAGCTCTTGCTCCCCCCGCAATTTCTGCATTGAGGGAGAATTGCAGTAATCCCATGTTAAGGTGACACAGGTGTGGATTCATTTCCAAAACTGCCAGTCCCTCTGGACTCCTTGTTTTTAATTAATTTTTTTTTTCCTCACTGATGTCAGTACAGCAGCAGATTTAAATGCTGGTACTGCTCTGATTAAAATTGTATTCCTAAAATAACTTTGTCCTTTGGTATCATTCTGCAAGATGCTTTTGTTTCTTTTTAAATTGCTAGATTTTCAAAGTGAAATCTGAAGCAGAAATTGGAAAGTTTCAAAATTACTTTCCTCTACCAGAGGTATGCACTGCCTGCTCTTGGACAGTCTATTTTTTATAAAAATAGGTACAACCAGTAGTAAGAGAGACCAGTATATTCATAAGGGGGTTGCTGAAGGAGCTGGCTAGTGTCGCCTACGCCTTTCCCCCTCTTAATGTGTAAGTCTATATTACCCATATATCTAATCTTTGGGGGAATCTTTCTATGGACCAGTTGTGGTAAGCTGTCCATGTGGTGTCACTGTTAGAGACTAGTGAATTCCATTGGCTTTTGGTGAAAATCTTTTGCTGTCCTGAGAAGATAAAACAGGCCTTGGTCGCTGCCCTTGCCCATCCATTCGTTGCACATCCCTCAGATCCCCTGCCGTTTGCCTCCTCCTGGGTCCACCCGGCCTGAGCAACCACCCTGCATACAGCCTCCTCTCCTCACCCATCTCACATCTCTGGGCTCTTAGTTTCTTTTTTCTGCCTCCTCCTTTTGAGCTACAAAGCACTAAGCCAACGCCATATTCCAGGTAGCACTTAATATTGATTTCCATACTCTCCTCTTTAATCATCCTAAGGTGGTTAGTGGTCCTGTCTAACGACTGTGGGTATTTATAAGAGCCAATTCTTGTAGGACATACCAAAATCCTGCTTGCTCATCTCCACTTATGACCTAGATTTTCTGCTTGGTGGCATGTTAAACATTCAAGACCAGGTTAGACGGGGCTCTGAGCAATCTGATCTAGTTAGTGGTGTCCCTGCTCACCGCAGGGGGGTTGGACTAGATGACCTCTTAGGGGTCCCTTCCAACCCCAAACATTCTATGATTCTATGTTTCAGCAAATTAGGCCCCTTTCCTCACTATGGAGAGCTGGAAGGTGGCACTTGTTCCTTTCTATGGTGGAACTGTCCTGGCTCCTCTGTAGCTGGTTCCTTACCACTGAAACGAGCTCGTCGTGGCGCTACGTCTAAAGTCTGCATGAACACTGAACAGTGTTTCTCCTCATGACCTATGTTAGACCTATTTCCATGGCTCACTATCTTAATTACACATTACATACCCCTGAAAGCAATGACTCCTACATATTCTAGATCAGTGGACCTCTGTCAATTTTTTTTCACTATGTGACCATCAGGCTTCTAATTGAAATAAGTAGAAAGAGTGGTACAAGGCTGTGGATCAGCTGTAGGCCACTTGACATGGCCTTGCAGAGAATTAGGACTCTTCTGGCTATGGTTTGGAAAAATTGGCACAAAGCATTAAATAGACCGGAAAGAACTCTTTGGACTTTTGGCAACACCATTTCTTCTCTCTGGCATGGTCAAGAGCTGCCATCTGTTCTGTCTGATGCTATTTCCTGCCAGGTACCTTGGATGTTTACCTCTGGCTGGATGTGCTCTTTGCATTCAAAGTCCAAAGAACAGGCTGACTTACAGGGTTACAGTTCAAACAAATAAACTTATTTCAGGAAGGAGTGAAAAAAACAAACTTGGATTTTAAAAAATCCATGGGAATTTCTTTCCATAACTCTTTCTCTCCCTTCTTAGCAACTCTATTTCCCTTCTCTACAATGGGAAAAGGTAAAAGAGAAAGGAGGAAAGATCTGAAGAGCAAAAAGTAGTGGGTTTTAATTTTTTTTTGGAGAAGGGGACAGATATTGGAAAAAGTACATAAAGTTTCTGCCAAGATTTGCTTACATTTTTGAGAAGTGAAGTTTTTCAGTCAGAAATTTGCAACTCCCCCTTTTTTTAACAAGTCTGACTGAGAGCTGCGTTTAGAAAATATTTCATGTATTTGCAAGGTAAAAAAAGATATTTATGTGCAACAAACATAGCATGTGATCAGACCATGTAGGTCTGACAGCTGTTCTTAAATTAGAGGCCAGGGCTCACCTGTGGCTATGCTGATCTAACAGCATAAACCCCACTCTTACCATCATGAGAGGAGAGTTTATAAGAAAGTTTATAAGTTTACAGAGGACAGGAGGCACCTGTGCTTCCCCTTTGCACTTTAGCTAACATATAGCTGCAAAATATAGAATAATTTTACAAAGAAAATGCCTGGATTTATCAATGAGAGACAATACTGATATCTTCTCAGCTCAGGAGACTTATATGTCTGCAGCTTCTGGGTGAGCGCTGCTCTAGCTGGGGTTAATGGATTTGCCTGACCTGCAGACCCACGGCTGTAAGAAAAAGGGAACACTTGGCATGACAGTTTGCATGAGAATGGTGGCTTCTGGGGGATGGCTTTTCCTAGGAATAGATTTTATATGCATATGAGCTATAACAGAAAGGTGGGATTAGTGGGATTTGCCCAAGCGCTCAGTTATTTAGGCTCTGAATGGGCTCGTATTCATCTTCATATCCTCCAGCCACTTTGGAAACCTGACCTTGAAGCAGCCAGTGAATCCTTGTGGGCGCATTGCAAGAGCCATCCTCTCATCCAGAGGAAGGTAAGAGGTGGGTAAGGACAGGTCGCAATGGTGCGGGGCCCTGCTAGCATGAAGTTGACAATGCCATTAATGCCAGTGAGGTTCACTTTGTGTCTGTCTGCAGGTGTGCCTTCAACTATACATCAGAGGTGAAGCTGAGATTGAGGACTCTTTTGTTTCAGAGTGGGAAAATACCTACTCTGAGCATTGTTTTCCAACTCATTTCTCAGGCCACTAGAATTAATTACTTTTATGGCTGCTCCTGCAGGTCAGCCAGGCAGAGCTCCAGGAAGGTGCATCCCACTGCAAACGTGTTGTTGGAGGATTACAGACAAAATTATCCTCCAAGGTAATGAAGTTCTGAGCAGGTGGGGGGGCAAACGCTTCTGAGACAGGCTCGGTGGGAACAAACCCACTACTCTCCCCCCAGGATGGGACCTCAGCATTGCCTTCACTGCAAAGAAGTGCAACATAAGTACAGTTACCACAGTGGGTTGAAAAAAGCCCTTCTCCACAGCGTGCCAATTCCCCGATCTTTTTGCACTCACTTCACAGTGAGGTGGGGCTCCAGGTATAAGCATTTATTATCGTTGTTGTTGTTATTATCATAGAATCATAGAATGTTTTGGGCTGGAAGGGACCCCTAGAGGCCATCTAGTCCAACCCCCCTGCAGTGAGCAGGGACACCGCTAACCAGATCAGGTTGCTCAGAGCCCCATCCAACCTGGCCTTGAATGTTTCCAGGGATGGGGCCTCCACTACCTCTCTGGGCAACCCGTTCCAGTGTTTTACCACCCTCATTGTAAAGAATTCATCTAGTCTAAACCTACCCTGTTTTAGTTTAAAACCATTACCCCTTGTCCTGACACAGCTGGCCCTACTAAAAAGATTTTCCCCATCTTTCCTATGGGCCCCCTTTAGGTACTGAAAGGCCGCAATCAGGTCTCCCTGCAGCTTTCTCTTCTCCAGGCTGAACAAGCCCAACTCCCTCAGCCTGTCCTCACAGGAGAGGTGCTCCAGCCCTCGGATCATTTTTGTAGCCCTCCTCTAGACCCGCTCCAACAGTTCCACGTCCTTCTTGTGCTTATTATTTATTATTACTACTATTACTATTATTATTAATGTACCTGTGCTCTAAAATGATTGTATGAGCCTTAGGATGCACAGACAGAATGGATTATCTCCTAATTTTAATGTGCAATGGAAAGTTCCAGTTTCTTTTCATTGTTTTACGTGTTTTGCTTTTTTTTTTTTTTAATACAGTGAAATTAAATGCAAGAACCTCATAGCACAGCAATAAGGAAAAAAAATTAATTGAGCAAAAGTCAGCAAATGCAGAATTATGGTTCCCCCAGCAACTGTAATGAAGGCAGAGAACACATCTATACGCTGGTGTTTGAGTTAACGCTGCACACTGCCTGGAATACAAATCCTAACTGTGTTCAAGGGCTGAGTGATGATTACTGCGAGAACCATAACTTTACATTTCCTGACTTTTTGCAATTAAAATCTCAACCTGGATGATGCATTAGCATAGGCTTTGCATTTAATTTGCTATTTTCCTTAGAATGTATGTGTGTGTTGATTACGTTTGAACATTTCTACCTTTTCATCTCATTTATTCTTTTGTAAGGGAAAAATCAGGGCAAAACCCATTTACCACATCAGCTCCCTTCTTCTCCCTCACCGTCGGGGGGAAGAGGGAGGGGAGAAAAGTACAAAAACCTTAGTGCAAGCAGTGCAATTAATTGTATTTTTGGCTCTAAGAGGCATTTACTGATGAATGTAAATTTATATCACTTATTTTCTGTTAATATTTGTACAGGGACTGGCCAATCCATACAGAGATGCGTCTCCTCCAGACCTTTAACCCATACAGAGTTGAGCTAAACATCATTTACACAGCCTTGGAAGCAAGTCTGACAAGACCTTTGGTGGCCCCAAGCCCACAGATTATTTTAGCCCACTGACATTAAAGTCCAGGACTCAGGTCTGCAGTCCTTCCAACTGTGTGAAGCCCCAGTGACTTGAAAAGCTCAGGCTTGTGGACGCTTGAAAGTGTGTCTTCATCGTAGGATCTAATCGGACTCCTTCTGTATCGTTGCTGTACCTCCCCACTTAGCCCCAGGGGAATTTAATGGATATAAGGGTCCTTCACACCCTGGCTAGCTGATGTGCTGCACGGTATGGCCAAAACCCCACCAGTGCTTTCGCTGGGGATGGTATCCCTTGTGGCACAATGGAAGATCAGACTGAATTCCTCCATTGCTGGATTATAATGTTTTTCTTTCATTTTCTTCTGTCTGGAGCAGTTGCTTGTGCTGGTCTGTCTTACAGTCTTTGGGCTTAATGACAGATCAGCAAGAAGGGAAGGATGCAACACAGCCCGCTCTGTTTATGCTGCGATTTTTATTTTTTCTTCTATTTGTTGTTAATGTGTTGATGCTTACATAATTTTGTTTGACCTTTGCTTTTGTTCTTTGGCACTTTAACCTTTCTTAGTGGCTCTTTCTTTGTTGATCTTTCTGCTCAACCATTTCATGACAGTGACTTCTTCCTATAATTAACTCTATTCCCTTTGTTCTGGGCCTTGTGCTTTTATATCCCACTCCCCGTAGAGCCATCAAATTTCTTTTAACCTAAAGGCCCTCTGCCACCAAGGGTAAATCAGCCTTGTCTAAGCTCATTCGCTTGAGCCCACCAAAGATAGATTCCCCTCCCTTTCTGTCCATCCTCATATGAGCTCATGTCCATGTAAAGATGTCAGGCATCAAAGTTCAAAGAGAAAATAACTTGGCACACGTTTTCCAGATGCTGTCAGACTGGTGCTTAAGCTCTGAAGGAATTAAATTATGTGAGTACTCACACTGCTGTCAGAGGCTTGATGCCTTCGAAGAACAAACACTGTTGTCTTTGAACACATCCTAGTATGCCTGAAAATCACAAAGTTCTACCTCATTGTTCAATTTACCAAAAATTTACCAAAAAATGTGAAAGGCTAGGACTATTAATTAATGTACCAAAACACGTGAATCCAGCATATCTCTATTAGAAGTTACAGAATTCTGGAAAAAAAGAGATGACCTAGAGCAAGATGGCTTAAAACACTGGAAGGAATGGCTTCTGTAAAGACAGTGTTTGCTCCTTTTATAGGTGAAATTTTTACTTTTCATTTTGACATGGTGGATTTTGAAAAACTTCACGTGTCGTTCCTAGGACAAATAGCAGACAGACAGAATTCATTTTGTTAAAACCTTACTACATCCCATTGGCAAACAGCGTTTTGTCAAACTCTTTTGTTCATAATGTTCACAAACGACATTTCATCACATTTTTTTGTCAACAGAATGTAATTTTATTCCAATCATTCTGTCAACAAAGAGAAATACCATAAAATCACTTTGCTCACAAACATAAATTATATGTTGATTTTGTTTGTAGAAGAAATGGAAGTATCAAAACTTTTCTGGGCAGAGAATGAAGACGGATCGCATTCATTCTGTGGACAAAATATTAATGTTACAGGCAGCAGTTTGTAATTTCTAGGCTGGCTGGAGGGTAGAGCATGCATGAAATTCAGGGTGAAGTGAAGAAGGAATGTGTGAACGTGCTCATTCTGGCCCTACTTTGGGACATTGGAATGAAATCAATGGGCTTTGGATCAGGCCTTTAAAGTGCCAGATGTGATGCGAGGCATTGTATATGTGGAAAGTAAGGAACCCATGGGAGGAGCTATGACTTCATGGAGAGGCGGCTGGGAAGCCATGGAGATACTGTAGGGCATTTTGCATGGCACAAGGCAGCTGTGTTTAGGTGGCAGAATGGAGTCCCCCACCCGCTCTTTCACTTGCTGTGTGATGTTCTGATTAAGTTTGGGGTTTTTTTCCTAAATAACTGCTTTCTTGCACAGCATAGGTAATGCATTAGTTTCAAGATACAGCCTTTTAAAGTGGCTATTTACAGTGTAGGGCCATTGCTCAAGAGCCTACATACTCCAGCACGATACGAGAAAACCTCTGTGTATTTTAGAGTGATTGCCAGCCGCTTTCCATTTTCCCCATTACAATACACGAACAGCCTCTTCCTTTGTCCTCATCTTTCAGCCTAATAGTCTAAACATAGCAAAATAGGCAGCTCAAATAATTGTTGGATTTTGAGTGTTTGGCTCACAACTATATGTGCTTTTTGATTACTGGTCAAAAGCACCTGTGCAGAATACAGATTTCATTCAGATGTATCAGGGAATGTGCATTCTTTTTTAGCTACTAGCTCTTCAAGAAACCTGGTACCTAATCAGGGTATCAAGAAAAATACCACTGTAGTATTGACTCCTCATACCACAAATGATCACTAGCGAATAACCAGCATCGACAAAGGGTAAGAAAAAAGCTCATCAGTTAAAGACAATTGTATGAATGATTTTTTGACAATTACAGGTGAGTTTCAGAGTATTTTCCTCTATTAAACTGATTGCAGATGGAGAACAAGTTCAAATCCTGGACTGGACTAGCATTTTGGATCCTTTTGTTCATTTGTCAGCTCTGCTACTGACCTGCTGGGTAACTTTGGGGAAATTGTTTCATTTTTCTATGCACAAACATCCTATCTATAAAAAAGAGGTAATGGTTCATGTTTCTGTAGTGCTTAATAACTGTGTGGGGAATGCTGCAGAGAAATCAGGGGTTGAATTGAATAAAGGACACTCTCCTTTTTAGTTTTTCATGCTCTAACACCTTCTTTTCCTTCCACATGCACTTGGGTGATTGCTCAAGGCTGATGAGGCTTTCTCCAAGTGATCTCAGGGAGTGGTCTCTCTTCTCTTGCTTGTGACCAAGGTCTGGCTGATGCTTCTACTCCTCACCTTGACTACTGCAGATTACTCTTTACCTGGCCTTTCCAATTGCTCATTTTTTTCCTTGAAGTGATCCAAAACACTGCTGCCAAAACCTTGTCCTTGTTCACCCCGTGATGCATCTCTGACACAGACTCGTATCTGAACATTGCCTCCCAGCCTCCTAGAGTGCTGCTTTCTGATCTCTGTCTTTCCTTGGCACAGCTTATCAGCAGTGCCGAATGTTCTGCCAGCCTGGCTTATCTCTTGGCTTATCGCCAGCACTTGCCTTTCCCTCCGACTCCTCCTCCTGCCCCAAGCTGCACCTCCCTTCCTGGCTACCTTCAGCCTCCATGGCTGGTATGCTGGAGGGAGGAATGCCTTTGGGTTTAGCTGCTTCCTCAAGTATCTCTTTGGCCTTGTCAATATTCATGCTTCAACTTTGAAAATATTACATATTCCAATAAACTTCTAGTAATCCTTTTGGAGCCACTGAGTTCCAGGGAGCCTCTGTACCTCCATTGTTTCTGTAGCTGACATCAAGTAATGTTGCAGAAAACTGTTCTTCGCTTGCAGCTCTGTATGCAGTTTTCCATGCTAGAACAATTTGTACTTCATTGTAACACCCAGTGGCTTCTGTAACCCTGAATGCATGAGCACAAATGTTGACTCAGTTGAGTTTAATAGGCTTTCTGTGCATGGGTTTAAAAGAGAATGGGAGGAAGAGACGAACAGCTAATTTCTGAATACTCAACAGCGCTGTAAAAGCGACTTGTTGAGACACACCAGGGAGTTTTGCAACTTCTCAGGGTTCTTGAAACAGCAGGTGCAGACTATTTGAATCTTGCTTGTAAAACAAAATTTTTAGAAGAATGGAAAAAACAACTCTCAGCGTCTTGTCTTTGGAAAGCATGTTATGGTTACATGCCAGCACAAGAAAAAGGTTTTAAGTCATAGAATCATGGAATAGTTTGGGTTGGAAGGGACTTTAACGATCGCCTAGGTCCAAGCCCCCGCTGCCATGGGCAGGGACACCTCCCAATAGATCAGGTTGCTCAAAAACACATCCAACCTGGCCTTGAACACTTCCAGGGATGGGGCATCCACAACTTCTCTGGGCGACCTCTTCCAGTGCCTCACCACCCTCATCATAAAGAATGTCTGTCTTGTATGTAATCTAAATCTGCCCTCTTTCAGTTTAAAGCCATTACCCCTTGTTCTGTCACTACAGGCCCTTACAAGAAGTCCCTCTCCAGCTTTCTTGCAGGCCCCCTTCAGGTACTGGAAGGCTTCTCTAAGGTCTTCCCGCAGCCTTCTCTTCTCCAGGCTGAACAACCCCAACTCTCTCAGCCTGTCCTCATAGGAGAGGTACTCCAGCCCTCGGATCATTTTTGTAGCCCTCCTCTGGACCCCCTCCAACAAGTCCATGCCCTTCCTATGTTGGGGGACCCAGAGTTGAATGCAGTAGTTGACAGTAAGTAAAATGGTACAGTAACTAGATTCAAGCATGCAGTCTCACAGTTCATTTTTAAAAGCGTCCAATAGCATTATTTTCATGCTGCTTCTTATACTGGCCCAGAAAGGTATGGTGTGTCAGTTCATGGGCTTTTATCACTGAGAATGGTGCTTTAAAGTAAGTACTAGTATACATTCAGTCTTAAGCAGTGATATAATAAATTATCTCCTTTCAGAAGTCAACTGGAAGTCAGAGAAGAGATAAATTAATAATTACAAATGCTGCATAATTACACATAAAGTCCAGTAGCCTTGTGTTAATTGAAAATCCAAGTCCTCATGAGATCAATAGGAATTTTCTGTTGACCTTAGCAGGGAGATAAGCTCATATCCACTTTGAAGGCAAGCTTGCTTGCCCAGATTGGTGTTGGTTGCAGTTCCTTACCTTGCAAGGTGAACGTCCTTGAAGCAGAAGAATGATCAGATTTTACAGCCCCTCAGTCCTCTGGGTCTGCCTTTTCCACCCTTTCTGCTCCCCTCTGCACGAAAGCTGTGCACTGTTTGGCCTTTAACCCTTCTTTCCACATGATCTCTCCCATTTTTACAGTAATTGGTTCACCTCAGCCCCAGCACACTCAATCAGGGTGCTGTGTGCTAGCCAGAGGGTCTTGCAAAGGAGCCGATTAACCACCACTGGGGCTATGACCTTCTGCTGGCATCCTGCAGAGTCAGAGAAGGTGGGGACTGTGTGATCAGCATCACCAGCTCATTAAAAAGTTAGCAAACAGCTTCTAAAAATCAAAGCATGGGAAATGGCAGCTGTAGTCTGGCAAGCCTTTGAAGCTCTGCCAAAGGGACAGGAGAGCTTGACTGGGTGCTCGCAGCCGTGGCGGTGGCAGCGTCCCCAAGGAGAGTGGCAAGCAAATGAGCAAGGGCACGCTGGCTGCTAGGCTGGAGGATGGTGGCAGAGGAGATCCCTGGTGGTGACCCTGCTGAAGGCAAGGGTGCTGACAGCCGTCTGCGACAGGTCTCACGGCTGGGTCACCCATTCTGGGGCCGTAACTGGAGGATGTGTTCACAGCGGGAGGAAAGGTGACAGCAGGTGACTGAGAAGCTCTGGAGCAGAATGGCAGCAGCAGCCCGAATTAGGGAAACGTATCTGTGCTTTTGGTGTCCTGGAGGAAATTACAGGGAAGGCAGAAGGGATTTTGTGGTTATGACCAAGAAAATAATTACCGTGGAGGCTACTGTGTATGACAAAACTGGCTTTTAACATCATCTGAGGGAGGAAGCCATGCGCTTCCCTCAGCCCATCCTCTTCAGTCTCTGATCAAAGATGGAAGCCAAGCAGAAGATGAAATTAAGTGTGCAATTTCTGATTCATTCTCACTAGGTTTGTGCTGATTACTTAAACAAAAAAAATCAAAGCTAGGATTACAGGCTTAGCAAGGGGAGTGCATATTTCAGCACATACTGGGCTCTTTGTCATTCTGTCACACGGGTAGAATGAGACTATTAATGCATTGTCCCAGGCAGGCTGCATTATAAAGCCCAGTGGCTAAGTTAAATGAAAAAGGCCTCTAAGAAAAACAGCACGCAGCTTCCTACTGCTCTCTCTTTCTTGCAGAAGTGCCTAGGTGAGGCAGGGGAGATACAGCGGAGGGAGTGGTAAGAGCTTTTCATAGAGGAGAAACTCGTGATAGTCAATAAAGTTCCAGGGCAAAGCAGATTTCCAGTGTCTGCTCACCATCTTACAAATCCTCCTGACTTTCTGAAGTGCTATGTGTCAGCAGGTGACAAATATTCCCTCTTTGTGTGCAGGGGAGGAATTACATGATGGGCTGTGAGTGCTTTCCCCAGTTACCTGTTCAGCACTACCGAAAGTGTCTGGGGCATGCAGGGGCAGCAACATCCCACTTTTAACCATAACATTAGGCCAAAACCAAAGTCACTACTTTTGAAAAGAACTAAACTGCAGATTGTACAGCCCTCTGCATCACTATGAGTTATGTGGGGGCAAAGGCTTGCCTAGTAATTACCCCGTATGCCAGTGACTAGCATCCCTTACAGAAGACATGGCGACCAGCAGTGGCCCCGGTGCAATTTGGGAAGCTCTGTCTCTTAATATCTGTTATTAGTTCTGGTCTTAATATCTGTTATTAGTTCTGGTCTGTTAGTTAAACTCCAAGCCAGTGGTGTAACCTACACTATTTCTTGCCTCCCAGATGTCCATTTCCACAGCACTCTCAGGTGTCTGGTGCTGAGTCGGCTAGCCAAAAACTTGCCATTCTTTCCAGAGATTAGCTGCTAAATAACAGTAATGACCTGCTCTAAATTAATATTACCTCCCTTAAATTTTGGCCACCCCTGGTCAGAGCAATCCCTAAGGAGGTTGCCTGGGTTTTGCAGCAGACCCAAAGCCACCCCCCATCCCCTTAACAGTGCAAGGACGAAGCAACCCCCCTTTCAGTGCTAGCTATCCGGTGGCTGAGAGTGACAGCCTGCTTTTGGGAATCAGTACTAATTACAGCTCATAACAGATGTCTCCACTCCACCGCACTAGGATGTGGGTCCCCCGTGAGACCTGCTGTTGCTTTCTGAGAGTCGGAAATCAGCGCTGAAGTGCCTCCGCCGCTGCTTGCACTGCTCCGGCATCCCGCTGCAGCACCCGGGCCCCTGCCGGCAGGGCACGGGCAGCAGCGTGCGAGGGTTGGGGTAGGCTGGGGGCACCAGGGTGCGGGGGCCAGGCACTGCCGCAGGGGGTTTGGCAGGCTCGGGTGGGTGTGCTGAGCCCATGCCTGCTCTGGGGTGGGTGGAAGGAGCCACTGTGCCCCTTTCGCAGCCAGGGCTTCTGTTCCTGCCTCC
The DNA here is from genome assembly GCF_000687185.1 of Egretta garzetta. Lineage (NCBI taxonomy): Eukaryota > Metazoa > Chordata > Aves > Pelecaniformes > Ardeidae > Egretta > Egretta garzetta. The sequence goes on along the minus strand of NW_009258615.1, from coordinate 1,519,401 downwards.
TCAAGCCGCTTGCGGTGTCACCCCAAACAAGTCCACTCACCTGCCCACGTCTCAGTTCCAGCTGCTGTCAACCATGTGGCATAAATGCCTAAAAATCCAAAAAATGGGTGAGTGCCCTTTATTCCAGGCATTTCACAGAGAAGAAATGGAGAATAGGGTATGTCAGGGAGAACTGCTCTTTTAATGCACAGAAATGCTGGGTGGCTTAATGAACATTTACAAAAGGCTTTGAGTACCAGGGTGAGGAAGGATGCTATAACGGCAGAAAATATTGTTTTGTCATGATGCTTCTCAGAGGTGTTTCTTCTCTTTTCGGGACTGAATGAGTTGGGAATTTATCTCTTTTTTTTCCCCCCAACACTTACAATGTTTTGTTCCCTCCTTGGTATTTGTCAAAGGTAACACTGCAAATGGGAAGAGCTGCCAACATGAAGAAGACCATCCCTTTCTGGGAGCCATGTGTTCCATGGGTTTGCCATGCAGAGTCTGCCAGTTCGCAAATAGGCCACAGGTAGCACTTGATGGACCAGTGCCTAAACCCCTGTGGCTCTTCAATGCCATCTGACTGCTGGGGTCCCTGGGACAGTTTTGGGGAACCCATCCAGCCCCAGCTGGATGCTGCCATGCGGCACCCCGCTAATCTACCTCCAGCTGGGTGGGGGCTGGCGGGACACCCATTTCCCCAGCCTGGGCAAAACTGAGTTGCTTTTTGGGCTGCTTTTATGGCAGAGATGGTGTTAAATATCAGTTGATCTGGTAACCTCTCTTCCTACTGCTTCATTCTGAAGGAAAACAAGGGAAAAATAAAAGGGCCTTTTCCTCTTTTATTTGTCGTGGTACTAATTGCTGTATTACAGCTTTTTCCAAGACCAATTACGTACTGTTTGGGGAGATTAGCAGAGTGCAAAACCTACTGTGGTTTATTATACAGTGATGGCTCATGGAAGAAAAGTAGATGAATTCAAGCCCTTACTATTTTCTGTATTTATCCCAATGCAGGTTTCATAGATACATACATACATAATAGGACCTGCACAACAGCCAGCAATGTTTAAAACAGAATTTCTTCCCCACGAGGGAATGAATAAGAGTCATTTGTCATATGTTTCCTTTAATTCATGGCTACAGAGCATTTTAGAATTGCTTGATGTAAATCTGTCTCATCTATTTGACAACTCTGATATTGAGTCATTCATTTTTATTCTATGACTTAAAAAATTCTATATTGCAGCTGGAGATGGGTGGCTAAAGTGCTAGTTTTGGACTATGGCTTGAATGTAACAATAGCTTTTGACCCTAGCTCCAGTCCCAAGGAAAGTGAATTTGGCAATCTCCTTTCAATTCATAGTGAATAGCTGTTCACATAAAAAAATCAGCACCTACCATTTGTCATACTTGGCAGCTTCTGCTTAAGAATGGTCCAGAACTGCATTACCATGGAAACTAAATTACCTACTCCTACTCCTGGCTCAGAAGGTGATTTCAGCCAGTTGTGAAGGTTTCATATCGCTGACAGAAGGAGGTGGGGGTAACCTGGGGGAACTGCAACACATACGACCCATAAGTACGCTTGTATCAGTCCTCCGTTTTGAATATTGCCATCTTCTGGTCGCGTGCCGTTGGGTTCAGGCCAAATGGCTTTCTTACACATTGCAATTTATTTACTGATTTTTATTATGATAACAGCTACCGGCACCAATCAGGACCAGGACCATGTTCTGGTTAGTGCTGTACACACATATGTTTAGAGACAGTTTCTACTGGCAAGCATGGGAGGTTCCATATATTCCGTTTTAACTAGAAAATTAAAATGAGATAAGTGATTTGCCCGAGATTACACAGGAAAGTGGTGGCAGACCTAGCAAGTGAATGCCCCTTTCTTTAGACTCAGCCCTGTCAAACCACTTTATCCTCCTTTAGAATTACTCTTAATCTAGGCAAACTGGTAATACCACATGGTTGGATACTTTTTGTTTCCTGCCATCTACCAAAAGGCTGCTGATTCACAGAACGGTATTTTATTTAAGGCTGCTCAGTCCTGGAATGAACAAACATAATGGATTAGAGATCAATGTTTACCGGACACTGAAAGTTTTTAAGGTTAATTACATACTGTATGTTGATTTTGTAACTGTAAGCAAAAACTCTGCTGTAACCACTCCATTCTTCAATAATGACTGAAACAAAAGATCATTTCAATCTGCTGAGCTGCATATGCCACCCTTTTCCCTCCCAGATACTGCTTCTTGGTGAGATGTACACTAGTGGAAAGACTAGAAAATAAATAAAGATACACATAGCAGTCTAATATGGATCCCTCTTAAACTCATAGAGCTAGAAACTCAGCAGAGAGAAACAAAAGGAGCTTTGCCATTGCTTGTGTGTGTTTGTGTGAGGATGGGAGAGCCGTGAGCATCCCGTGACGGCTTGGCTCTGAGGGCTGAGCCCTGACATTGGGACTGCGGTGCGAGCAGTGCAGCTGGGAGAATTCAGGAGCAGCCCCTGTGGTTGGGCTGGCTTTGGTTTTAAGAGATGTCAGCTCTGTAAAGGCTACCAGGCCTTGCTACTGGGCTGGTAAAATCAGGCAGAAAAGCACAGTGAGGCACGGGCTGTTGAGATCTCTTTCCTACCCTGCAGAGAAGCCCCAGCCAAACCCACAGGAACCCTGCCTCGTGCAGGGATCGCCAGCCCGAGGACTGCTGCTTTGCAGAGACTGGCAGGGGAAAGTCCTCCCTCTGCTCCCCGCCTGCTCGCCCTGTGCAGTGGGGCCACACTAGTGGTGGCTGCAGCTGAAGCCTTCTCCTGAATGGCATCTGTTCCTCCTGACATGCCCTTCCCTTGACACCACCAGAGCCAGCACCAGAGCCCCTTTCCAGCTGGGCCAGAGGAGATGTGTGCAAGGGGATGTGCTATATGGGCTCTGCTGTGAGGACCTGGCTGGCTGTGGCTCTGGGCCCATTGTCAGTCCTTGACCCAGAGCCAGATGTGCACCATGGAGGAAAAGAAAGAGTCCTTCACTTCCCAGCTGCAAGGTGGATGCTGCTGGGAGGAATGAGAAGGTCATGAGCACCCATCCCTGCAGGACACCCTGGCGCCCAGGTGCTTCCCACGCCACAGACCCCTGCCGTGTCCTCATCCATCCGCAGGCATGGACCACTCCTGCTCCTCTGAGCAGCAACAGAACAACAGCATCAGGAGCTGCTGGTGGCCACCAGACCATCATCCCTCTTTGGCACCTCCCTCCACAGGATGCTGAGTGTGGACACCCTTCTGGCTTTGCCCTTGCCACGGCCCTGGCAGAGAATTTGGGTCCCTTCTGCTCTGCTTTTGCTTTTTATATGCATCTTTCCTATTTAAGTGTCACAGATCACTGCACCAGCTGATTAGCCTATACATGGATGGAATACAAAAGAGCAAGTCCCCAAGTTGTAGGTAAGACCTTTTGTGAGATTGACTGGCTAAAAATAAATCGGAAATTGGCTCTGAGCTTTTGAGAATCTGTTTCTTCCTCAGGCCACGGGAAAGCAGAGCAAGGGGTAGCACTTCATAATTAATTATGAATTTATAATTAATTTGAAGCCTGAATCAACAGCATACTAGTAGAGCTGCTATTACTTGCTCTGTGTTCCCACAGTCTGTCATAGAGTTTGATCCTCACAAGCAGGTTTCAAAATTTCAGGACCTTTTTTCTGTTCAGTTTCCATTTTTTCAGCCTATTAGTCTTGTGTACAACTCTGGGGTTTGATAATTTTTCTGTTTAAGGGACTAGATCAATAGGCATATTTTGGGTCTCTAGACTATACATGTGAGCACAAACAAAGTTACCCTCCCTGGGTAGGAAAGATTTGTTTATTCGTGTAGGCTTATGTATTGTTTTGAAGGCTCGTTCTTTTGATGGATAAACAATGCAAAAATATTCTGTGCTTCTGCAGCACATAATCTGATGTTCACCGTGTGCAAAGTCTCCTTACTCTGTGCAATAAACGGAACAAAACTTCTCTCCCCACAGAGCTGCGCGGGACTTAAGCAGATTGGAGGAGTGGGATTTTGGAAAGCATTCGAGGCTGACCTTTCCCT
>NW_009258615.1:1493127-1515228 GCF_000687185.1 Egretta garzetta | reverse complement strand
AGGAGAGCAGAGCTGGGTCAGCGTTGAACACTTCTGAAAATCCCACCTGTAAAGCCTGCAGAGTTCATTATAGGGGCAAAAATTTGTATAAAGCCCAGCAGGGACGTACAGAAATTGTTAGCAGCTTATTAATGGCCTCCATGGTGGATGTGTGTATTGAATTTAATTGGGCTGCATCCCAGTAAGGTTCTGATATGCTTCTGATTAATTTTCTCTGCAGTCTACCCTTTACTTCTCCTCTTAGCAACCGGACAGACGCTCCATGTTTGCACTTGCATAAAAGACTGGCAGTGAAATAAAGCATGCAGGTAATTATTTATTACTCCCTGAGGAAGAGCAGTGAGCGAGGTAGGCCCTTAGCTGATGCCATTGGATGCTAGCAGTTTGGTATCAATCCCTCTTGATGTCATCCTAAAACAAAGTAGTGTTAAATGTGATACTATTTAATTTTGCGGGTACAAGCACGGTTGAGTTTCTTTGTATAAGGTCTGGTTAGTAGTGCGAAGACTTAAAGCAAGCTTTGAGCACAGTGACACCCTTGAAAGGGCAGGTTATATTTATTTTGTGTTGTGTCAAGGGCATGCTGCTTGCTAACTGCAATTAGACAGTGTGTCTGGAGGTCTGTGTCCAAATAGCGAAGACATCTTTGCAGAGTATAAAAGGACTATTGTGTTAGTCCTTGGGTCTCGAAGGGTATGAAGATTCCTCCCTCTCCCACCTGTTATTACTCATACTTGGTTACTTTTATGTAAATCCAGCAATGAGGAGAGCTGACAAGGCTGTGACAAAGAAATTTCACCTTTTCCACTGAAACAGGGCTTTTATTGTCGACTAATACTGTCTTAGTCCTCTGCAAAGGAAAGAAAGAGATGCTGTTGAAAATCCCATAATTAGCAGCTTAAGGTATAAACCATATAGAACTCTGTGTTCTACTATAAGCCCCTTAATTAGCTTTGTAGGGTCTGTTTAAAAGCAAACAGACATGCATCCTTATCACTAAATAATTATTTGCAAATAAACTCTTTCTCAACACATCTTAGGAAAACACAAGATTATTAGTTGGCAGAGTTAAGCCAGCTGAGTAGCTGAAAAAGCATGAAAAGAGCTACAGAAGTTCTTTTCAGAATCCTGCTCTCTTTGGCTTTATTTCTCTAAAGCTTGATTTATCAAGAGGAGAATACAGTATTTGGTTTCCCCACAAGTAAGCTCTTTTCATGTTTTGTCTTTGAAATGAAAATCGTCTTTTGGAACAAATATCTGCTCTATCAGATAACTGCATGCTTGTCATCCCTAACAGTGTGCTGGCAGGAAGGCTGGGCGAGGATTTCTCTGCAGTACATTGAGTACACATTGCTGGCACTAGATCAAGAATCAATTCCTCTGATATCGAAATATTGACTTTGCATGGCCAGTCTGATTTAAATGCTTATCATTCTTGACTTTGTAGGCTACATACATACTGCAAACATTTTTCATGTGGGTCTGAGAGTAAACATCTTTACAGCTGCCTGGCCATTTCTAGCAGAGTAACAAAGGGGCTGTGTGCACGGATGGGAGCCTGTGTGAGATGGCCAGCAGAGGAACGCGACCGCCACATCTGCACAGGGCCCCTTTAGAAGAAGTTGGGAAGGGTATTTTTAATGCTTGGAATTACTCAGTGTTGTTCCTCCGTGTTTCACTGCTCGGTCTGGATGGGTGTTGACCACAGAGCTGAGGAAAGGGAGAACACAAACCCTAGCACAATTATTAAAACATTTTGAAATATTTGTGACGTGAAATAACAATAATACTAATAATAAAAGAAGTAAAGATAATTTCCCATAGGCAATCAGAACACCTATTAAGTTAGCAACGACATTTAATTGGCTTTATCGTATGCTTCAGTGAGGAAGACAATGGATCTTGTGGGTGTGCAAGTGGAACGCATTTGCATTTCATAGATGATTAAAATAGATTTGATTGCATTTGTCTGAAGCCTGGCAAGTGAGGGCACATCTGCCGCGTTCGATGTGCCCCGCGTTTCCTGGGACTAATGGAGTGCACTGAGTCACCACGAGACGGGCTTTTACCTCTGCAAGTCCCACGGCACCTTCTGCTGCATGGCCAGCTTCTTTGTTAGCCCTGGAGACCTCTTCTTATAAAGAATTGATGTAAAGTGGAGCAAGATAGGAAGGATTCGAGGCAGTGAACTTGTCTTCATCTGGTTATGCGAGAGCCCTTGGGCTTTCTGCTGCTTCAAGGTAGAATTTATAAGGTGAGATGAAAGGTAATTTAAGTCATTAATTTGTGTTAAGGGCTGGCAGAACAACAACGGTGCATTTAATCTCACTGCAGAAAAAATCAGTGATTTGCAGCGTAGGGGTCAGAATTAGGGGTCTGATTTCCTCTTCCACTCAGCATAAAAAGGGCTGCTTCAAAATGGAGATTTTTATTTACTAGAAACATAAAGCTGAGCTAATTGACTTTGAAAAAAACATCCAAGAGCTTTAAATATAATATAGAAACCAATTAATTAATGGTACTAAAATGTTTTCCTCGTGCTTTTCATTACTTTCCCATCTAAATTCAACATGACAAGTACACTCCTGGCAGCACTTCAGCTCGGACTTGTCACCCGCCACCTGAGCCTGGGGCTGTGGTGAAGGGCAGGGCCTGCCCTTGGCTTTGCACAGGGGTGAAGCCCTCGCCGCCTGCCAGCCCACCTTACCCTCCCCAACTCAGTGGCAGCTTGGCAGCTTTCTTTTGGGCAGTGCTGTGCTTTTTTGTCAGCCAGCATGACCATCCCAGGCCTGATGAGTAACTCATGGTGCTCCTGTCCTTCTCTGTTACTTCCTCCGCTGCCCCCGCTGTGTCTCCTGGCCCCTTATCGGGGTCCTTGTCTATGGATTTCTGCTCTTTATTGTTTTCTGCACTCTAAGGTGCCTTCTGTTTTTGCTCCCTTTGTGTTGCCTCTGCTCTCGCTACGCGTTGTGCTCTGCTGTCCCTTATTCTCACAGAGTTGCTCTCTTTCATGTGCCAAATGACTGCTCTTCCCTCTTTGAGAAATTTCTCTTAAAAACACACTGCCCTTACATCAAAGAGTGAAATAAAGATGAGCTGGCTTGACTGGGAGAACCTGGAAAATATGCCTCCTCATCTGATGAAAGTGGCTTGTCCTGGGCACTAATATTTCGGAATAGCTGGATGTGTTCAACCGCAGTGACAATGGCTTTCTAAAGAAGCAGGTTGAATGGATGGTTCCCATGCTGCCACCTCCAGTAGTCCTTGGGTGACTGTGGGCGTGACTCTGCCCCTCACCATCCTGTTGGGGTTCCTAATAGTGCCTTTCAGTCCTGGTCCTTGCTTATAGCATCGTTACAGCTCTGTACCAGCTCTAGCATTGCCCGTTTCTTGCCTTTCACACTTTCCATTGCTCAGTTCCCTCAGGAACAGCCCTGGCACCGCCCAACTAGGAAGGAGTGGAGCAAATGGACCTTTTGCCTTTAGGAGAGCTCAGATACCACCCATGCCTTGTGCTTTTCACTGGGATCTCCCTGTAGTCCCCGCTTCCTGAACTCCTCTTCTCCTGACCATGGCCATGCCTTGTTGGTCTGGACTACGCCTGCATGTGGTGTAGGACACGCTCCACAGTTTGGGTGGTGGCCATGTGGAGATGGAGCGCACAGGTGCTGGAGTTTTGTTTGAACAATGTTGTGTTTGGAAAGAAAACAGAAAATTACTGGTGATGTATATAGCATTGTTAAAACCATAATTAAAGTTTGCCTGTTGTGAGTCTGATTTTAATCATGTACATGTTGCATTTTTTTTTCTTTTACTTAAATTAAGTATTCCCATTGAGAAAGAGTGCTTACAAAAATTTTCTAACCATTTATTGCCAAAGCTTTTCCCTTCAGCTTTGTTGCTACTTAATCTTAGCCCCTGGAGGCAAGTTGCACATATTAACCTGTCAGAGCAATGTTAAAATTGTGTGACACTTAGGAATATATTCAGAAAGTCCATAAAACCATCATAATGACTCTGTTTTTCCTCCTCATCTGGTCATACACTTTAACACCGTTTCTCCATATACTGTACCTCTGTTTAATGTGGTCTTCTAGTTGGAAAGGGCTTCTTGGAGGTTTTTGGATCACTGGCCAGAGAAATGTGTGCCTTCGCTTCTGTTCATCACTGGTCTAGCGTCTCTAAGACTTCAAGATGCAGGCAACAGAGCCACAATTCAAGGCCTCCTTTGGGTACTTCCACTCGGCTGTAAGGAAAAGAGCAGGATAAAAGCTGGAGTTGGGTCCTTCTGGATGCTAACTGATGGAGTAGCGTAGGCTGTTACCTCCATAGAAAAATTAACAAGCAGCCTGACCTGTGTCTGCTTATGCACAACTCCCTTCCATAAATTACTGATAATTTTTTGTTTGTTGTGAATCCCCTAATGGACCGAGGCATTTTATTAACCTTTGGGGAAGGTCTGTTTCTCAGGTGCCGTTGACCATCCTTTCTGAGGATGGAGGGAGAGGTAAGTAAATGTCAGGGGAACAGGCGCTTGGATAGTGAAGAATTATGATTAATGTCATCTGCTTTTGAATAATGTTTTTACTTATAGGTTTCAGATTGGTAAATACAGATTTGGGCATCCAGCTTTAGACACACAGTGTCAGAGGCTGGGAAGCAAACATTTCAGACAGGCGCCCTGGATTCTGCAGTTGAGAGCAGTCCCTGCATAATACAAATTGCTGTTTCCGCATGACGACACAGACACCAAACTGAGGGGGAAATATGGCTTTTACCTTCAGTAGTGTTTATCTGTGATAAACGCCTGGAATATTCTTTATCGGGGCATATAAATATATAGTGGTGTTTAGGCCCCTCCATGAAGCAATACACTTTGGAATATAAAAATCATAATTAACACACAGGTCATGAGTTTGTAGATTTCATTTTCATTCGGATAAGGAAAAATGTTTCTTGTTTGCAAGTCAGTAAGCATATACATGCTAAAAAATTGTTTACCATGTTTCAGAAACACAAACATAAGGCTAAATTAAGCTTGATCAGTCAAGTCTGACTGTATCCTCTTTAATACAGCACGGTTGGCAACTCTAATCTTGAAGCTTGCAAGCTGTAGAAAAAGCATAATTTTCATACACCTTTGGGAGAGAGGATCCTTTCCTCATAGCTAAGAAGTTTCTCTCACTAGCTCAGAAAGAAAAATGTTCATATGCAACAGAAAGATCTTTATTTGAAGGCAAAAATAGCGCCTCTCTGTCATGTGCTCTAATTAACTTGCTGTGATGTCGCTCTGGTGATGGACACAGAAATAGACATTTGCTTTCCTAAATCCTGAAGTAGAAAATGAGGCATGAGTCAGGAGGATACAAGAGGGCAGAACTCATTTTCTTTTAATTACTTTTATTCAGGTTATATCATCCAGCAGCTGTTCAAGTTTCATTTTGGGAAGTTGAATCCTTCTGAAATCCCAGCACATCATTTTTGATGGGACTTACTCTCTTCTCCTTTATGCATACAGGTTTTTTATCTTAGCACTGATAGAGAATGTAGATGTGATGAACAGCGTTCCCATTCACTGTTGGGGGATATAATTGGTCACCAACTCTCTGCCAATAAATGGAGGAAGAGGAAACGCTCTGCAAAAAACATGGCCAAATAATATGAGAGTTCTCATTACTGAGCAAATAGCCGGGGAAGTGTTTAACCTTTTCTCAAGTTGGCGTACACATGTACCAAGGCCCGCTTTGAGGGAAATTGGTGTGATTCGCAGCTGCATGGTGTTTCAGATGGGTGCACAGGCTCATCACAGCCTCTGCTTGGCAACTGAGTTTTGGGCAGCTTTGCTCACTGTGGATCTAGACAGGACTGGCAAAATTAAAGCTGTAACTAGATTAATGTTACTCCCCAGTGGCTATCTCTGCTTTTGAGTCTGCAAGGTAGGTTTGGCTGAGGGCTGAGGATGGCCCTCCAGAGGTACATTCCTGTTGAGAACTTGCCAGTCCTCTGGCCACTGCCACCAATATCTGTGGTGCTCAGTCAAGCCCTCAGTCCCTCTGCGTCTGTTCCTCTCCTCTGAAATGAGAATAATATGACTCTGTTCTGCACTAATTTATGAAAATAAAGACGTAATGCCTCCTGGACCATCACATGCATTCTGCTGCTGAGCCCCACCCTGTGGCTGTAAATGCTGCTGAAGGAAGTCAATGCCCCTGAGAAGCAGCAAGGGCTCATCTTCTTCCAGAGGAAGCAATGGATGCACTTGCTGAGGACTGCATACACTTACCACTTAAAATATTTCCACTCATTTTCCTGCCTTTTTGAGAAAGAGTAGGAAATTTTGGATAAACATTACGTAGAAAATTCTGATTTTCAGTTCCTCTTTTGTTGTGGCCCCCGGCTTTTTCTAGTGATGGACAAAGGACTTTTATTTATGTCAGTGGCCTTATTTTTGACTACAAGGTCTGTAAACACATTCTCCCATAGGAGAGCCCTTCTATGCTTTTTTGCGGATAATGCTTTCTCGTGCCATCTTCGAGCACAGGAGATTGGGTGACAAGTAACTGCTTGGCCTTGTAATTTCAGATGTGACCTCTGTCTGCTTCACTTCTGAAGGAATACAGAGTGCCTGGGACAGCATGACAAAGGCTATGTAGAAAAAGCTAGAAGTATAGGTTAGTCAAAAAAAAAAAAAGGAAAAAAGTTGAAAATAAGAAGGTCTGGATAGAAGCTACTCTATCTGCACTATTTTGAAGTTTTTTAGAAGTCTGTAAGGTCTCAAGCCTATTTTCTGTGTGAGTTTAGGATGCCTTGACAGCATAAATCAATACTTCAGTATTTAAAAGATAGGAAATGAATTGTGTATAAAATGGAACTGCCTGAATTAATTTTGACAATAGTTCCTTTGTTGTCAATCCTAAATATGCATTATTTATTTTTTATTAGTTTATTTTTTACAGATGTGGATGGTGACTGAGCCACTAATGTAAACTTGTATCCAAGCTTTAAAATGCATATTATTGGCCTGGTTGATAGTAATAATGTAGTTTAGTTATAAACCAGCTTTTGTTACAAACAACTTTACAAGCTTAAAATATATATCAAACTTCATAGCTGATCCAGAACACATATAAAACTCCTACAAATGTATTTAGGAAAGGAAGTGAAGGCTATTTTAAATTTATGGTGAGTTGGAATTAGAAAGTGCCTACAACAGTGGAACTGAACACACAAACTACTCTGAAGAGAGTATCACATCCTTAGGATTTACAGACTGACCAGGGATTTGATTTAATTTTCTACTTTCAAAGGACCACCTTTTCCCACTATCATGAGTAGCACGTTCTGCCTCTTGTTTCCCGACTTAACAAGGGCATCGCTGTCAATCGGCATCACCAGATTATATACCACAGACCTCTGTCCTGAAGGTCCCATGTGACCTTGGGCCCATCCTTGATCAGCTTCGCAGTTACTGGCATCAGCCTCTCTGAGTCAAACATAAAGGCTCAATACTGCATTTAAACCCTGAAGCCCACTCTGGTTTAGGGCTTTCTTCTTTTTTTTTTATTCTTTGTTTAACCTGTTTCCCCCCCCACACCCAGCAAGCTCTGTACATTTAAGAGTCTTCCAAATGGATGCAAATGGCACTTACTAGAAAAACAGAAAATCACTCCCAGATAAAAGCCATCCCCAGCATGTTTTAATGTTCAAATTAGAGTACCCTCCCAAGCGCTAAAATGGGGTTTATAATGGAAATGCTGACATCCTCACCAGACTCTATGCGCCTGTTGCTCTTTTGTCCTGCAAGTTATTAAAATCTAGCCTGGTTGCCTAAGAGACAGGGTATCTACTTAGCAGATATTTAGCCATCAGTAAAAATTAATGTCCTACAATGTATTTATTGGAAAAATGCACTTAATTAAGTGCTCAAGTTATACAAGCCACCCACCAACTACAAGTGTGTTCTGGCAACAGAAGTATTGTTGTTACTGTGATTCTGCTTCATGATGTTATTTTCTTAAGTAAATGCATTTTTCAGCCTAACAGTTCTGGCTACAGCATACTGATAAGATAACTCTGAACTAAAGGGAGCCATAGTATTTTTAGTCTCCATTTCCAGCTACCAGTAGTTCATTAGTGACACTGTTGTGAGAGTGTTGATTCATTAAGAGTCTGTCCATTAACAGTCTGACATTTGTATGTAGATGAAAAAGCCAGGAAAAGTAACAAGGCACTCAGCATTTTCTGCTATTTCTCTGGTACTTTTATCTTTTCCAATGTCAACAGGTGAGCCAGGAGCTTCCAAGGCTGTAAGTTTTAAGCTGAACCCAAATGTGTGCAATTTTTTTTTAATTTCCCCACTTAATGTGATTTCAGGGGCAAATCTGTATTTTGCACATGTAAGAGGTCTAGTAGATGGCATCGGCATGGGAAAATCAGATGTGAAAGTTTTCTGTTCTTAAATTGCTTTTAATTGGAGCCTTAAAGGCTAACAGGGAAACACAGGGGAAAAGATGACTTTTGCTTTGTTATTTAAATAGGCTGTTGGCCATATCCCTAAACTTTATATGGCTTTGGATAGATTAGGAGCTCTCTGCTAAGCTATCAAATATGTCATGCTCATGTAAATTCCTAGCAAATATATAAATATGAATTTTTCATTGTTTATCATTGCCATTTAATTGTAGGACCAAATTCCATAGCTTAACATTTATATAGCGCTTGATACTTTAAGCATTGCACAAATATTAACTAATTAATAAAAACATCTGAGCAGCCCTTCTGAGACTGTCAGATTCCAAAGAACTAAATTCCTCTTCTTAAAAAGAGGGACTGTTCAAGCAAACACACTGTAAGCCTTTAAATGGCAAATCCAAAATGACACAGTGGGACACCATTTCATGCCTGAAATCTGAGCACAAAGCCTTTATTTTTCCAAGACTTTTTTTTCCAAGTCTTGTAAATAAACACAAGGTAATGACTTCTCTTAGGAAGCAGAGGGGAGGCAGGCCAGAGATGAGCTTGACATTGGCACTTACTTTGTTTTCAGCTGTGTATAGTATTTCATTGGAATATAGTATTACATTGACTTATGTATTCATTCAATCATGAAATTCAACAGGACTTTTCAGTTCTGTCATCAAAAAAAGCAACAAGAGCAGCAAAGCAAACTGTATAGTTTTGACCTTTTGCTCTCCTTGCTGAGAATTCGTCAAGCAAAATTGTGGCCTTTAAGTCCTTTATGAGTTATTTTGGCTCTAAAAGGTCTGATTTAATGATGCAAAACTATGTGAATACCTCTGGCTTGCAAACAAATCTGAAGAAAAAACCCCAAACCAAACCAAACCATACTGTTTGATAACTTTAAGCTACATTGGACCTTCAGTTTTCCTAGACTCATGGCTTTGCTTTCCATGACGATCTTTCATTTCTGGTCCCCTCTGTCCCAAAGAGATGACATTTCATAACGCACCTGACCACCAAGCTGTTATGGCTGTATATTTTTATATTCAGCATTGTGTCTGTAGGACAATCAGGACAAAGCAAACTTATGCTGTAGGCATATTACAATTTAAGATGGACATGGTATAGCAGAAGATTAGAGAGAGCAAAAGGCAAAAACTGGCTCGGGAAGAAAGAGATGTAACAGGGTTTTTCTTTTGAAAATTTTCTCCTTGGAAATGGACTTTTTGAGAAATATTTTTGTTTAATACTTTATTGTTTAAAATAGAAAAGTTAATGGCTAGTAATTTTTAATTTTTGGTTTATTTCTTTCCTTATTCTTCTCTCCCCTGTCATCTGGGGTAATGTGGAGACAGATTTTTAATCGTGGTTTGCCCTTTTGAGAACTGAGCAGGCTTTTAATGTGTATTTCTCATGAAAAAATGAATATGGAACATATTTTGACAGAGCTTTTTTTGTTTTCTAAAAAATTTCTGAAGTTGCTTTCCGCTTTGGGAGCAGTGTCAACCATAATTACAAGACTGCAAGCATGGCATAGTAGCTGCAATATCCCCTTAGGTTTATTTTACTCAGGGAGTAGTGTTAAGGATGAACGCTTTGGTAGCAGGGAGCCTCAGAAAGTTAATCCAAGAAGTAAATTGTAAAAAGGGGGGTGAGGAAATGAAAATGACACTGACATAAGCAGCAGGAGTCTCAGAACCCATCCAGCAGTTTGATCTGTTGCCACGTTGTCAGGATGTCTAATTAAAGAGCTATGTATATAAAAGACAAATTGAAAATGGTGAAAAAATATTAAAGTTAATATAGATGTGATTTCACAAGAGATGTGCCATTTATTTTGTTTGACAGCCAGGGATAACTGAATGAGAATGAAAGCAGGAGGGTATGACGGCAGCATATTCATTACCTAAGTAGGATATCGACTCCAGAGCAGCTTTCGGCAATTTCTGATCACAGTTCCCCTTCATATCGCTCAACCTGCTATATCAATATTTATATATTTGGGATAACCAGCCAACATCATACAGCTCGATCTACTTTTTTGGGGCATGTTCTCTTTCCAGGGAACTGTATTTGAGCTTGTCAATTCTATGGGTACCACCTCAGGCAAAAACTCTGGGCACCCTTATAGCAAGACTTGGCTATTTTGATAGATGTCCTTGCATGGCAAAGGCAACAGTTTAATATTATGAGATGAACAGAGATTAAAAAAAAAATAAAACAACCCAAAAGTCTCAAATGAGGCACCCTAGATAGAAGTGTCTGGAGCAGAAGGGAAATTAATAATCACTAAATGTGAATTTACAAGGTCTGTTCACATTAATAAATTAAAATACTCTCCAGAGAGGATCATCAGATCATAGCAGACTGGACAACAACTCTGGAGCAGTACCAGAAATAATTTAGAAGTATTTAAAAGTAGAGGAATTTAGGATTGGCTATGCATCATCAAAGTTGTGTTGCTCTACTTTGAACAGAATCCCTGGAAATAGTGCTAAAAAAAAGCAAAAGCAAGGGAAATTATAAGTCATTCCATCCACAGAGAAAACTTTTTTTAACCTACTCAATCATTGCATGACTGTGCCCTAAATGTGCCATTCTTAAATGTTTAATAAATACCTAATTAATACATTAAGAAAAATATGTATTTAACCAAGCCTAGGATATTCATAAAAACTATCCCCAAATACCCCATATGTTTTTCAACTTACATCAGAGCGATGTGAGAGCCCAAAGCTTATTTTCAATGGCTCTGCTGTTGTGGATCTTGTCCCCCCTTGAGCCAGGCACCGGCAGCAGGTTTGCTGTACAGCGGGTGGGCAGTATGTGCTTGCTTTGCTTCTTGGGGTACGAGGCACATGGGCAGCCTGGCGCTGGGAGAGGAGAAAAGCACAGGTTCCTGCTCACTATTTTGCACCTTTACATCTCGTCTTTTTCAGATGGGGTTTCTTATGACCCCTGTGAAGGATTTCCTGTGTTGTTAAAGAGGACTAAAGAATCTGTCCTTTTCTACTCTGATTATAGTTTTATCAGAAAGCTGAGATGTTCTGGGCCAGATCCTTACCTGGCAGGAGTCAGCAGCTACCCCACAGCTGGACTTGGTCTAGTTTGTCATAACTTTTGGAAGTTCATTTGGTGCAATATTTTGGAAAGGTATTTAAAGTTCTCCTTCTTGGTGCATTTTTTTTCCTAGTCCCTTTGTTTTGATTCGGTAGGTTTTATTTTCTTTTCCAAATGTTTTTCTTTTGTTCTAAAATCCAATCATCTTTTCCATTAAAAGAAAATCCCTATACTCTCCACAGCACTATTTTAAAATGACATTATTCTTTCAGTTAGAAAGTATGCTAATGGTTTCGATTTCTTTCATTTTTCCTATTGCTGTTCACAGCTGCAGCTGCTGAAGTTTTTAATATACTTGTATTTTTGAAAATATTTTTAATAAAAAATAGTTTAAACTCTCCCAGTCTGCTGTTCAAGGAATCTCACAATTTACATTTTTCACATCATTTTCCATTAGAAAGCACCATAAGCATTCAGCACAGGGCACTGTACGGTACCCAAGCAGTGTGCAGAAGTCTCTGGGGACAGTGCAATATGGTGAAGGGGTGCAGCCACAGGAGGCGAGTGCTGTGGGACCGTGCCACTGGAAGATGTGAGCTTTCAGAGGTACAGCAAAAGAAAAAAATAAGCAAACTTTCTGCCCATTAAACTGGTGGCTGTTGGAGCAGTGCTACACATGGAGCAGCTGGTGAAACAGCAGGAGGTGGAGATGCAGGTGAAGGCAGCAGTAGAGTTCGAGATGGTTTGGAAACGCCTGAGTGGAAACAGAGGTCGATAAGGGCATTTTCCAGATATGAAGAAGTTGTCAGGACTGGAGTGGGTAGTGTTGTGTTATGTGTGTTGCCATTGCTACCAGCAACTACTGCTTCATACAGTGCCCAGTGACGAAGAGCACCTCCTCCTTTTACAGGAGAGATCTGTTCAAAGACATCCTCCAGGCCGGTGGAAAAGGGGTACGACTCGCTCTCCGAAAGCTCTCCAATGCCATAGCCACAAGGTCCTACTTCTCCAAGTGAGGATGGGCACAGTCTGAGCCTGAGCATTCGCATTAGCGTTGCGGCAGAGCACCAAGGAGCCATGTGGGGGAGTTTTGAGTTAGCCTGTACTAATCAGACTTCTGGTATTTGTGTTGTCCAAGGAGGAGACCAAGACAAAGAGCACTCAGCCCTGTCAGCTAATGGTGACCATAGACTGTCTGAAAGGCATCGTTGTCCCCACTCACCTGACACTGTCCCTGACAGCTGCATTCAGATATTGGTATGTATTTTAAATTTAAGGAACAAAGTGGCAGGAAATGGAGGGGCAAAAGGGAAGGAGCAGGGGCAAAGTTGACAAGGTTTCGCGTGTGGCTGAAGGGCAAAGATGATATGGTAGGGAGAAACCCTGGAAAGGGGAGAGGAAGGGTGATTAGATAGCCTAATACATTTTTTCTTCAATGTTTAATTTTCTTAGGAGTATATGCTGCTTTTTATGACAGTGACAGATAATGAAGGAGTCAAAAGATAATAAGCTCGGTGTTCAGAGAAGATCCCAGGAAGTGGAATGTTACAGGTCTGTTTGGAAAGCTGAAATCCTCTGGTGATAGGAGATGGATGGGTTGGCTGGATGCCCCATGAGATTTTCCACAGTCAGTCTAAAATTAATTCCCCTTCATAATTAAAATACATTTTATATTTTTAGGAGCAGTTCTTTAAGCGGGTTTTTTTTTTTTTCCCTACTCCTTTTTACTGTGTAGCAGAAAAAGGCCACTTTAATTGCTAGTTTGCCTGATTTAGGATGAAAAAACCCCCAGGATGTTAATGTCTGCCTGTCTTAGCTACTCATTTGATCTTGTACCCATTGTATAAGCTATAATGTATTTATCCCTGCAATAGATCTTTAAGGCAGTGAACTGCTAGTATTAATTTACAGATAAAGATCTGTGGCACAGTCAGACAATGCAGGTTTCCCAAAATCCCGTGGGAAGTAGATGATGGACCAGGATTGCGAACTTCAGCCTCTCAGCCTTGGGCCGTTCTTCCTGCGCAGGCGTCTGGGGCCGATACCTCTGTCAGAAGGTATGGAGGTGCCGTGTGGAGTCCTGCAAGCGACCTTCCGTCCTGGGGAGCCTGGGGGCACAGCGGGCCAAGCGGATTTTTCAAAAAGGTGCCGCAGTGGTTTGCACCTGATCCTCCCACAGTCATTGATACAGCTCCCACTGGTTTCCGTTCAGATGGTCAGGCCACTGCTGGAGCCCTCCATAAAAACCCTGAAGCAAATCGATTTGTTACCCCTTTTTATTTTTTTAGCATGCTTTGGTGGAAGCTCCCTCTGGGGTAAAGCCAAACCAGTTCACTCCCTCACAGTTTTCCTTTTGGCTGTTTAACTGAGCAGATCCCAGTTGCTGACCCCAGCCTACAAGCCAGCTTCTGTGTCCATTAAAGGCAGTAGGAGTCCAGCATCACGAGAGACAACAGCAGCGTCTGACCCCAATTTACCATAGTTGCAAACTGGAAGATGGGAATTCAGTAATATATGTTGGCAGATTTCCTGGTGCTCCCAGACACTGGATCACTGCAATTCATCCAAATTCCAGTTTATCCCCTAGGAATACAATAGAGTCAATTAACCCTTTACATAAATCGACCATTCCAGAGCAATCACACAGCATCTGTTTCTGTATTTTATCAGTTACATAATAAAAATCTTCCTCTTGCCTTTCTGTTTCCTATTGCATTCTGTGCTGTGGATAAATACCACCAGTGCCTGCCAAGTCACAGTTGCAGAGACCTACTGCAGAAAATGGAACCAGAGGCACACGTTGGGAGAAATCCTCTTAAATGCCGTGCTTCGAATTGAATGCCTACAGTGCTGCATGGCAAATTTAAAACTTAAATCCACACCTCATTAGCAATGAATCCTGATGAGTAAGTTAAGTAGAAGAAACATCAATAATTTATGGTGATGAACTCAGCATTTTCTCTCTCCCTTTTTCTTTTTGTGTTGCATCTGTCTTTGGAAGCCTGTAGTATGTTACAGATGAAGTGCCAGAGATGAGCTAGAAAGCAAAAAGCTAGGAGCTTTTCCAGGGAGACAGAGAATAAATATAGGGCCTCCACAAATGCAAACACACATGCTTTGGACAGTTAAGAATTTTTAATCGCACAGTGGCTTATCTTCTCAGAACTTCCCAAGTGGCAAAATATATCCCCAGGAAAAGAAATGACAGCAGACGAAAAGCAAAGAGAACCAGAAAACAAAATTCAAATCAGACAGCCTAGTGTAATACAGTTCAGAATTACTTGTTCCCTGAATGATAAAAGTAGTAGTCACGACTGTGATCAATTTTTCTCAAAGGCGGCTACCAATTTAACAGTGGGTAAACATCTTACAGCTATCCTGGCTGAACTAGAATAGAGGGAATGAACCAAATGATTAGATTTCAAAGTGTGAATGAGCCTGTGCCATTTTTAACAGACTCCTTTGGAATATAGCTGTGGTTTGTGTTGGTGTTTGTCACTCTGTGTTATTTCCTCAGTTGCCTAGCTTGGCTTTACCTTAGAGCTTTATTCTACAGTAGATATCCCATGTGTAACAGTAGGAGGAACTTTTTTTAGAAAGCCTACTATATATTGATGATCTCTTTCATCCAGTTCTATTACCGTTACCTCCTTTTTTGCATAAGCACTTGGCAAATATATTTTCTGCTGGTGAAGGAAATTGAGGATGGAGCCAGGTGTTCCTTTGACGAAAAGTTCTTTCTTTTCAAGGACTATAAAGATTCTTCTACCTTGAACGCAGCAAAAAAATTCAAAACATTAATACTATGAAGCTTTAAGTGAAGCAATTTCTTTGTTCAAAGTCCCCAAATTTATTCCATGATACTATAGGCCCGTTCTTTTATTCAGAGTCATAGTATGGGAAGCTTTCCTAATGTTGATCTCTCCTTTGCCTCCCTTGGAGGTAGTCATCTGCATGAAAATGTACTTAAATCAATCCTCAGTCTGTCTTCTTGTAGTCAGCGTAATTTTGAGGTGAGGTTTCCATTGTTTCAGCAGTCGCTAAGATGAAATGTTGAGGTTGGCAATAGAGAGTCTGGGTTGTCCACAGTGTATGTGTGGCAGGTAATGGGCAAAGTTATAATGTGATATAAACCTTGTAGCTCTAGTGAATCCATTTTTTCAAGTAGCCAGAAGAATTATGAACTTTCATTTCCAGGCTCATGTTGAAGGTTCACGTCTCTCTTGAGTAACAGGATAAGAGATGAGAGGTGTAATTTTTGTGTGTGTGAAAAGTGCTTTTCTGTTGGTACCTGGCTGTTAGTGTCCTGTATTGTTTTACTTGTGAGTTTGCTCTGGGAAACTTGGTTTTGCAAGTGTTGTTTCAATGAGGGAAGAAGGTGCATTCCTAGGGTGTGTGTTTGTGGGATCCACTCTGATGGCAGTGCAGATGTGTTGTCAGGTCCTGCATTTATTCCTCAGGCATGGTCACGTTCCTGGTTTGTAGAGGTTTACATGTGAGATGATTTTAACAAAGTTGGGACCCTGCTAGGAGGGGAAGTTTGAGAAATTTTCTTTAGAATAGGGCTGTCTTACAGTTAATTATCTGTATAGGTCTTAGGTTAGGATGATAAGTAACCTCTTCAGAGTAATGTTCTAGCAAGGTTCAAAGTCCTTTTGATTTCATTAAGGTGGACATTTTGAGTGTTCTCTTTAGAAAAAAAAATCGAGATAATTGAGAGTATGGCTGTACCTGATTTATTTCTCATGTGTCTGCTGATTTCATGGAGATAGGTTTAATGCTCTATTAATATTTTTTTTTCTAACAGGAAGCAGTTTGCAGGCTACTGCTCTTTATGATGACCACAGGAAGATTTACAGGTTTAGAGACAGTTCTATAAAGAAAGTTTATAATTAAATAACTTTCATTAAATTTGTTGTGAGTTAAATCACAACAAAGTGGAAAAGCTGAAATTCTGGTTAGTGGTTATGTTCTCTGGGCATACTAAAAGATGTTACGATGCCACTTTGGGGAGGGGTTCTGGGATATAGACTGGTGACATCCACGATTCCAGGTGAGTTAACTAAGATATCACGTGGACTTGTCCACACAATTAATAGATTAGGCAAAATAGTACTTTCTAAAACTGGGTAAGTTGACTTGAGTTGGATAGCAGCATTTGAAAAACCTCTTTGGTTGTATTATAGAAAAACCCTCAACCATCTGCAGTTGCCTTAGTCATCTAATGATCAGACTCTACAGACTGAAGGACAAAAAGTTTTCTGCCTTTATGAAAATTATTTAGATTAAAAAAAAAAATAATCCTGTTCCTTTAGAGTGAAGTTACAATTTTTATTTGTTTAGCCCTTTGTACAAAGGACAAGAGATTGCACAAGATTAATTGGCACTTACTGACCACAAAGCATTTAGTGAAAACCCAGAGGGTCAAATGCAGCTCTAAGGTAAGGGAGGAAGAGGAGGGGGATGAGCAGTTGCTTTAACACTTCAAGTGATGTAGAAGCATGTAGGTTAACTGGTGTTTGGTAAAGGAATTAAAGTCTTCTTACAGACCTGGGTAAATCCACGACTGCTGTACCATGACTAATACACACAGAAGAATGAACCTGTTACCAAACGCACCAGAAGTTTAATTTCATACCAACAGGCAAGGAAGGGTGTCAGCTGTATTTTCAATGTCTATTTAGAATGACAATAACAATTATTTCTCAGGGATTGTTTTACAGAGAATTTAAAGATATATAGTATGTGTATCATTTAACTGGCATCTGTATTGCCTCAGGACTGAACCGAGGTAATCCAAGACCACAGCCAGATAAGCTTCCCCACTTCTATAAGGGGAAGTTTTCTTTGGATGATGGTAGGCTGCAGAGTCTGGATGTATTGTGTAGATATCAATTTAACTATTTCCAGCTCTTTGGAGACACTGGCTGCACTGGGTAAGAGGGGCTTCATTATTTTCAAGGGTATTTTTAAAATTTTATTTACTTATTTTGAATTGGACATAAAGATGGAAAGAATTATGAAGAAAAATATGTGTTCCACTGACTTCTGTATCACTCCGGTACTGAGATGTTTCTATAGGGGTACTACTGCTGTTTATCTCAGATGCAGATTTACTGGGCAGTAGGGCTGAAAATGTGGGAAGAAAAATGTCATTGGCACAGCCT
Source organism: Egretta garzetta (assembly GCF_000687185.1). Classification (NCBI taxonomy): domain Eukaryota; kingdom Metazoa; phylum Chordata; class Aves; order Pelecaniformes; family Ardeidae; genus Egretta; species Egretta garzetta. The sequence continues at coordinate 1,497,541 of NW_009258615.1, read as the reverse complement.
TGTGCAACCTGTGTGCCCCACATCACATGAGGCAGTAGCGGTCACAGGCCTGTCCCTACTGCTATGTCCTCATGATCAAAATAACAGGAGAAAGTACAGGATTGCTAGATTCACATCAGGAGAATATTTTCAAACTCTTCCTGTCTAGTAGTGAAAACAATGGATTTTAAGTAGACAATGGGGGAGGAATATTTGAGTGTTCATAGTTCATCATTGCGTAGTACAAACTGATTAAAGAATACCTCTGAAAGCTAGTACCTTGAAAACATGCCTGCCACTGCCAGACATGCAGTGTGACTTTCAAAGTTAGTGTCTTGCATGTGTTTTACACGATGCCCACCTCCCCCTTCCTATTTGCTCTAATACTGACGCCATCCTGCTGGTTTTCTGCTCCCATGCCAGTGCTCTTGTTCTGCACCTGCCTGTAGCCCCTTGCCTTCCATGGAGCAAAATGCTGTGTACTCTGTTGTCTTTCCTGTTGTCCTGAGAGCAAACTCTACCAAAGCTGGCCTTGATCCCTACCGAATCCTTCAAACACCTTCCAGTGGGGGTTTGTAGCACCCCTTGAGCCAACCTTGCTTGTGATGTTTGTATCCAGAAGCTGCCCTTCTCCCAGGCATGATTACACTGGTCTCTATGCTGCTTCTAACTCTGCAGAGATCTTCTCTCCCTCATAACCCAGCTTCTCACGTTTCAGGCTAAAAGTGGCCTCACCTGCGCTGATGGGCCTGGGCAACTCCTCAAAGAGAAAAAGCAGCCTTCTCTGTAGTTCTGTCATGGTTGCACAAGTTCAGCTGGTTGCAATGGTTCAGGTGACCATTGCCCAGGGATGAGGAAGAGGATTAATCAAATCAATACAACCAGATCATCATCGCCATGCAAGCAGCCATTGCCTTTCGACCCTTTTCCATCCACCCTATCTCATCCCCATGACAGAAAATAAATACTGCTCTCCTCCTTCAGCTGCTAGAATGGAGAAAGCATTCAGTGGTGGAGATAGACAGGGTGGGAGCAGCATTTATGAGGCTTCTCTCATCCCCTAAGAGGTATTACCCTGCCTCGTTAGGTACTGAGAATTGCTGCTCTAAGGTGAGTTGAAATATATTCCGTCTTGCTTGTTACTGCATTTTGGTTCCAAAAGATTAATACCAATGTGTGGCTTAAACACCAATAAAGAAGAACACAAACCCATAGATGACTTAATCTGTTGTACCAGTGTTAATTAGTGAAATAGAGACAAACAAGATTTAGTAGTGAACATCTCTGGAGAACATGTGTATTTTAAAGACACTGTTATTCCAGTACTATCTAAGCTACAAGAACAACAGTGAATTTGATTTAGCAGGGGAGAAAAAAGAGGCAGGCAGCTACTCTGAATGTGAACTGCTGGCAGAAGAGAGCTGCACTTTCTCCCTTCTGGCTGCTGAAGGTTGCCACGTTGTAAATGCTAGGTACCTTGAGGTCTTGGTAGTCATTTTGCTCATTTCAGTAGACGATGTCCCTGACTTATGTCTCAAATCTGAAGGAGATTTCTAGAAAGTCTTCATTAGGCTTGCAGTTGTTGCCAGTCAGGAAAGTCCTTGGCGTAGGCAGGGTGGCAGACATTAAAGAAAAATTATTAGGATAGTTTTTGAAAGTGCCGTGAAACCTCTGAGAAGCCAAAGATATGACAGTCCTCAAAGGGCAGAGGAAAAGAACAGAAGGCACGGCCTCTTTACGGTGATTACATGATAACTCATCAATAACAGCCTCCTATGTGCTCATTGGATCCCTGACGCTGGATGTGCTCTGTGCTGTAAGACAATCCTAAAACTAATGCAGATACAATCTTAAATCAAAGAGGAGCACTTGGGGGGTGGGTAGGGGGAGAAATAGTTTAAGGAAAGAGAGTTTTAGAGAAATAAAGTTGTTAGCTTGAATGAAGAGCCAGCATGTACCAACATCTCCTTTGAGTCCAGAAGCACCTTGCAAGGGTCTGAACACTTTTTTTTTTTTTTTTTTAAATGCAAAAAATACCAGTGCCTCTCTATACAAAAAACTGCTTTATGTGGATGCTCTTAAAAGAAGGATCTGATCATCTGGACTCAGTAACAATCTTCCTAGGTCAGAGAGTGGTTTTTAATTAACCTGATGGTCCAGCTATTTTAATTACCTTTGTAGTTGCAGGTAAAGGCAATATTCACGGCTTCGCATCTTCAATTAAAAAGCAGTGATGCACTGCACATTATACCACAGTGCTTCTGTATTCCCATGGCTCAGGAATGGATTTAAAAAAAAAAAATGACTGTAAACATATGTTTAAACTGGGAAATATTTTAAGATGAAAGACAGTATGAGGGAGGAAAGCATGGTACTGATCTTCCCCTTAGAAAAAGGAGAAAAACCCAAACCTTAAAATGAAGTATCAGTGAGTATTACCAGAAGTTCAGCTTTACCACTAAAAGGCAGCTCGTGCCCTTTATAATTTCTTGCTGAACGGGAGCAGGGCATCAGCACTCCATCCTCTACAAAGGGTGTCGTCTGTGCATGTCATCTGCCTTTATTTTAATGCAGAGAGTCTGAATGCACTTCGTGGCGATCTGAGCCAAGGAGGAGAGTCGATGGCTGGGATGACAGTCTGGTCTCAGCATAGCTGGCCTGGGTGGGGTCCCCCTCTGCGCGGGGAGCTGCCAAGCTAGATCACTGAGTAAGCAAGCCACGTTGTGAAATAAGTCTTCCAGGCCTTCATAGGCCATATACTCTCTTTCATTAAATAACATACTGAATTGTCCCTAAGCCAGTCCTAGAGGGTTAGTGGTTTGGTAGCCGGCCAGCATCTTGTTATAAACTTTCTGGCACAAACTAGTGATATTTGTAACAAATCCTATTGATGTGTTAATGTAAGGAATTTGGAAATGCTCACTCAGATGTCCCAAAAGGGGATGAATTTCAGTACTTTCTTGACTTATTTCACCAAGAAGATCTTTACCAAAAAAACATCAAGTCAAAGCTCACGCTCAAGGAATAAACCAGAAAATCATGTGTCTGATTAATGCTGCATGGTTGTCTTTTTTTTTCCAGCTAGTGAGATATCCATAAGCAGGTCATGAGTATCTCTTACGTATATCTGATAAATATTTTTTCCTCTGGCTTGATGATAAAAGTTTGCACTCAGCATAGCAAAATTCAAACGTTGCTGTTTAATAGCGATTTGTAATGTAAGTCACGGGGTGCTGTTTTTCTACATATTTTCCATAATTGCGTGGACAAGGAAGAAATTCTGAAATAGCTGCTTCCAGACAAAAATCAGGCTTTCTGGCTGTAAACAGATACCTTACTGGATGCCCTGATGTCTTTGTAATTCCTCAGTGGAACCCAAAAGGCTCTGTACAATGGTAAAATCCACACTCAGGCATACGGCTGTATGCTAGTACCTCTAGCTTGAGAACTCGCTTTGGCAAATTCTTGTACATACGACTGAAATCTGGGCGTCGTTCCCCTAAAGCACCTGTGGCTGTGTGTTCCCCAAAAAAGGTGTGGATTTTCCTGAAATAAAGACATTTTATAAAGCATTCTCCAGGATTCTTGATGCAGTAATTTCTTATGTGTAGGTAGGACAATTATTCACGTGGTGTTTGGAGGCCACCATGCATATTTGAGCCCTGCTGTGCTGTGCCAGAGCCAGCATCTGAGGTGATGGTTTCCTTGCAGAGCTTAGGCAGGAGGTTGCTTTGACTTCTGTGCTTGACCGGAGAACTGGTGGTTGTCTAGGCTCACTAGGGCTTATAAGAAAAGGCTCTACAAACCCAAATGTTTTGCTTTAGGAAGAGTGTAGTAAAGGTATCCAGAGTAGCTCAAGGTGTCATTTCTGGACAACAGGAGAGTTTGAGAAGGGTTTTTTATGGATTTGTACAAATCATGCAAGGCTTAAATAAAACACACGGAATTGTTGTGGCATCTGGTAACATATATTAACTACGTTGATTTATCCCACAGCAAAGGCAGGCAGTTGTCTCTGTCGCCTATCAGTCAGTTATGATTAATTCTTGATATGGTGGAATTTTGTATGGTTGAACTAGTTTATTCTTTTTTGGCTTACAGAGGTGATTTGTGTAGCTAATTCATGAGTCATTGTTTAAAAGCCAAGGATGATGGTTCATTCTGGCAAAAGTTATTAATAAACTAAGTGCTCAGCACTATGTTTTAAGGTCCTAGAAGAATAAGCCTCCTTCCACAAGGAAATATAAAGTGGTGAGTCCTTTCCTAGGTTAGCTGTTATGCCAGAAGCACATCGTTCATAGGGTTTACCTCTGTGAACTAGTTAACATATGGAGTAAGAGTGAGTTTTAAATAATGACTTACACAAGACATGCCAGAGGATACCTGACCTGGTGACGGTGTCTGGGAATAGTCTTCTCTCTCTCTCTCTCTCCCC
>NW_009258615.1:1483838-1493058 GCF_000687185.1 Egretta garzetta | reverse complement strand
CCCCCCCCTTTCTTTTCTTGTTTAGCTTTTCTTTCCCCCACATTGCACATGGGCTGTTTATGGTCTCAGGCTCTGGTCGTTTCTACGATAAGTATGGACAAATGCACGCACCACTTCTTGGACCTGAGGGCGTGCAAGGCAGCTTTTGGCTGGCTGTGTTAGGGTTTCATTAGTGCAATGCTGTTGCTGAGATGATTCATTCTTTCTCCATGTGGGATTTATTCACTTGGGGTATGCTGTGGCCTCTGGGATGAAGCAGGAATCAGTCTGGAGTGCTCAGGCTCTGGGCAAAGTCTGTACTGGTCCATGTGGATATACTTTTTGGGCTCCTGTGCGCAGAGACTGGTTTCTGTGCTGGAGGTGTGTGCCTGTGACGGCAGCCCACTGAGGAGCTGCACAGACCTGCATGCCAGCCTAGGTTGGAGGGACATCTGGAGAAGACCTGCTACACCCCTGCTTTGTGAAGGCCAGACCAACCTCAGTATTAGCTCCGGTTTCTCAGCACCTGCCCATCAGCGTGCTGTACTGTAACCTTCCGAACCCAGCGTGCCTCCGTGAAGCTGTGATGGCAGGAGTGCAGCCAGTGGGCTGCAGGAAGCTGTCATTCCCCTCCGCTCCCCACCACGCAGAGGTCAGGGGCAGTACTGAGTCCAGTTTGGCGTTTCTCAGCACAAGACAGACATCGACCACCTGGAGCAAGTCCAAAGGAGGGGCCACAAGACTGTTCGGGGGCTGGAGCAAGTGATGTAGAAGGAGAAGCAGAGGCAGCTGGTTTATTTTAGCCTGGAGAAGGGACAGCTGAAGGGAGGTCTCATTGCTGCCTGCAGCTACCTATTGGGAGGCTGTGGAGAAGATGAATCGAGACTCTTACGGGAGACGCACAGCGAAAGGGCAAAAGGCAACAGACACAGCTTGGAAGACAGGAAATTCCAGTTAGCTATTAAGAAATTTTTTTCACTGGGTGGAGCAGATTTGCTGGAGAGGTGCTGGAGTCTCCATCCTTGGAGATGCTCAGAACTCAAAAGAACAAGTCCTGAGTAAGCTGATCTAGTTAGTCTTGCTGGTGGTAGATTAGATGACCTACTCTGGTTCTTTCCAACATAAATTATTTTGTAATTCTATAATGCGTAATAGATCAGCACTGTCTCAAAAACAACCCTGCACCGCATAGGCAAAGGTGTGTAACTACACCTCTCCTTCCTGGAGAACACTGCAAAAGTGAGAGAGGGGGAACATTACAGTAGATCTACCCAAACTCTCTTATAATGGAAAATCCTCTTTCCTATATTAAAAAAATGAACTAACAAGTGGAACCCTAAAAGCAAAAACACATGAAAAGAAGATAAAGCAAAAATGTTTTAGATTGATCAGCATTTTGTACAACTCAGTGTAGAACTTGTCACTCTCAGCTTATGTTATCTTTTTCTCCTTTTTTAATTGCTGAACACAAAATCATTTTCCTAAGTAAAAAATGCCATCTAAAGCAGATGCAGAAATCTACAAATGTGAAAATGTTGAAATAAATATTTTACTTTACATTTCTACCTCTGTTTTAGAATCATTGTAATGGAAGGTGAGGCAAGACTTCGAGACATTGTCTAAGCCATCCTCTGTGGCTAATTTAGACTGTTTTGAGCAAATGTACTTCTCTCTGGTATGTTTTTGTCAGAGATCTGTACACTGTTTCTCTAGCTCTTCTCTTCATGCCACAGTAAACTTCAGGGAAGTCAATAGCTATCCTGGCAGCAAAGCAGAAATGAATGAGACTCCCTCTTTTCAGACCTCTGAAATGGTCACTGAGCCATCCTTTGGAAAATACTGGTGTCAGGGAGGTCTTGTTAAGTGGCGTTGGGTTTCCAACGGAGCAAAGAAACAGGCTACTGTATTCTTGAGCGTTTCACGCCGACTTTCTGTGAAGTGACAAGGATGGCTTTCCTGGAGGGCAGACTGACTTTGGGGGTGAGATTAAATAGCTGACTCTACCTCTCCTAAATAACGTGCCAAAGATATTTCTGCCTCTCCTGTTTCAGTGCCCGCTCACTGGAACTTCTGCTGGCAGCGAGGTCTGGTTAGCGTGGTAGCAAGCTCTATCACCAGGGTCCCCTGCCACTTGAAAGTACATATTTAAAGGCAATCTTGAATCCGGAAGGGAAGAAGGAAGAGAGTGTAATGCTGTGCTGTTTCAGCTGTTAATTGTGCCCAGATTAGTTAATTAGATAATTAACATAAGAATGCTCTCTTTTCATATTAGAGCATCATACATTTACAATAGAGCTGTTCATAAGTAGGGTGCTATGCTGTGGGAAACACTAATTAATTTTGCAAATTTGGACCTTTAATTGCTAAAGTGCCGTGCTTTCTCAATGTTTGTTTTAGAGTAATGTTAACTGATTACTGCCTGTTCGGAGAAGTATTTATTCTCCCTGCCAGTTGGACACATTCCTCTTGCTGTGCAACCAGAATCCTAGTTTACTTGCAATATTAACTGCATTGCACTTTAGAGGAGCTGGCAAGAGATGAGGCTGCCTACAAGCCCAGCTGACATGGGATCTCCTACCTCCAAAAAGCAAGGCATCCCATCATTTCCAGTTAGTACCTGTCCTAGTCAGACATCTCTGCTGCCTGCATACTTGATTATTACAAGAACATTCATCCTGGCTTGAAAGCAGGATCTGAAAAAGCTGCAGCTGGCAGATGCAGCCTCCCGCTTCCTTTGCAGCAGTTCTCAGAAAACATCAATCCACGCACCAGGCACTTTGCTGGCTCCCTAATGATCTCTGGGTCAATTTTCAAGGGCTGGGGCTGAGTTCTCAGAAGCACTTATGTGAGTTGGGGAAATGTCAGCAATGTCTGCGTGGCATTGATGGTCTCCTCCTTGGACTCTAGCTCCTACCACCTCAAGAGGGTTAGACTTATGGGTGCAGCCACCATCCGCACCTCCTTTTGAAGTTGTGCCACTGCTCAAGAAAGAATTCAGAAGTTACTGAACCAGAAAGAAAACAAGCCTTGACGGGACTCTCTTGCCAATAAGACTAGCATTTGCTTAGGTGAAGCTAGACGTGGGTTTGCTCTCTGCCTCAAGGCTTCTTTATGCAACCCTTGAAAAATTTTGAGGTAGGAAATCGGAGCATAAGTCTTCAACATCTTCGGTGGATACTTTCATCACTTAGCCAGGTCACCAGTTGTGGCCTTTTTTCTTCTGGTATGTATGTGGAAGCAGCACAGCACTCAAACCCTGTTCTATCTGTACAAGGAAACACAAAAATGTCTAAATTATGAAAAAGCTTGTGGTGCCATGTCTGGCAGGGGCACCTTGAAGGTGAGATTTAAGATGTATTTTTATCTTTTTCTACTGGCTGACAGCTGCAGTAGAGCAGTAGATGCCATGCCAAAGTACTCGCCCTGTTACACAGAGGGCTTGGCTGCCTAGCTCTGGGGCGTTGGGTCTAATCTGAGCAGAAGATGTCTATGCTGCTTTCTAAGCATAGCCCATAATTCTTTCAAATCTTTTGGTGAGTGAGAGCTGACTCAACTGAATAAAAGTCTTACCTGTGACTAAATGCTGGCTGAAAAGTTTCAAGTTAGCCACTCAATCAGCAAACCTGCGTCAGCAAAACTCAGATACCAAAGCTGAATAGAGAGATGGACTTTAAATAAGCACATTCAACCTTTTCCACTTGTTCAACTGATTTTTCCAATACCTTAACCAGCTTCAACAGGGGAAACAGAACAGAAACGAATAGAAATATAGGCTGAATAGATGCATGTGAGTATATTTTTAATACAGGCTCAATCATTTTGAGAAATGAGCGCAGATCTTTCCACTGTGATCTTGCTGTCCCAAAAAGCACCTTGTACCTTAGCAGTATTCCTGGAAGAAAGAGAAACAAGAAGAAAATATGTCAGTAATTGTGGGATGAAGGTGAAGGGTGTGGAAAAGGGCCTTTAGTAAGGGGAGGGGCAGTATGACAGTAGAAACTACATGATACATTTACTTGTTACTCATATTTTGCTTTCTGCCTAAACCACTGCTGTTTTCATTGCAGGCTTTAAGATGCTGCAATCATTCATCGAGGCAACAGTTCAAAGCTGCCAATTTGAAGACAAGACTCTCCTCAGTAGCAGAAGAAAATGAAGAATTCAAGGGTAAGTCGGAAGATTACAAGGACCTTGAAAATCCTACAGAAAATGAGCCTTTTCATTTAAGTAAGAAAAGAAATTCAGGTACAGGTTTTGTTCTCTGCCTGCTGAGTTAGTCCTATTGATTCCAGGTAGGCTACACATTATTAAGTACCACAACAGGCTTTATATAATTACCGTATTCATCCCTTGGGTAGCATACTTTTTAGGGTTTATGTCTTGAATTTTATCCCCTAGATTATTTCCAGTGGTATAAATTTTTGCAAGCAAGAAAAGACTGTATGAAATGTTTCAAGGAAGCATCATCAATGGTTTTTTTTTTTTCCCAGGATAATTATTTGGTCTTAAATACCTGGTCCATCCAGTGAGATCCTCTAATTCCTTCCAAGCCTTTGTATTTCTGAACCAACAAAGTTCACGTTTGATCAGGCGACAGGCAGGATATGGGATTCATGTCCTTGTTTTATTATATTCTGAAGATATGGCTACATCTGATTATGTGGTTTCTGAATGGCTGCTTTCATCTGCCTCTTCTTTTAGTCACTGTATTTTCCCTGAAGCAAAGCCCTTCACTTATTCCGGCTCAGTGTTTACTGTGCTGCCCCGTAATGTTTTCCAGTGTTTGTTAGGCTTACTGTGCTCATTTTATTTCTTTGAAAACAACCTGCATAATCTTTGGAGGCTTGTGCTGGCTGTGGTAGAGTCATCTTTACCCACAGAGGTCAAAAAGCAGTGATGTGCAGAAGACAGCCCTTCAGTATTTATTTATTTTTATAGCAGTTCCACCAGGCAGCAGATGAGGGAGGTTTCTCCAGCTGGGGGACGTCTAGCTGGATTCCAGTACTGCCACATTCAGCAGTAAGGCTTGAAGATGCAGTATTTTCTCCCTTGTGCTCTCTCTTCCTCATGTTTCTTGCATGCACACACACGTGCACGCGCTTTCTGTTGAAATAGGTAGTTGAGCTGGTATATATGCAAAAGGATCAGTCCTCTCTCACCTGAGATTATTCATTTCCTCACGTGCATAGGCTGTTGCGTGTAGCAAACAGTATGCTACAAGGTGCCCTGTTTGTATTAATGCTCTTAGGAGATATTTTTAGTGTGTTGCACCAAGGGTGCCTGTGCAAGAAGAGACAAAGCTGCTGCTTAACCAAGGCCGTATCTCACAGGGGAAGCCTCTGCTTGTATTGAACTAGTGGGTTTGGATGTAAATTATTTTCCCCTGCAGCATTTCAGTACTGGCAAAAGCGCTAGTGTGGATCCAGTTTAAGCAAACATAAAAAAAAGTCTTTGCTAGTGCAGTTGAACTTTTGGGAAGGAACAGGCAGAAGCACAGCTCTGTCAACAGGAGTTACATCACTGCGAAGAGAGTTTCCCATCTAGTTACGGTGGAAAACACTTCTCGGTGTCAGTGAAACTTGAGTGGGAGTCCTGGAATTACTGTGGGAGTATGGGGAAAGATGTAGCCGTGGAATTAATAAGGTGTTAAGATGGAGAGTGTGTTCTAGCAAAGGATTGTCAAAACGTATTGATGACTGAAGGTGAAAATATAAGGCGATTCTGAGTTAAAATTTTGGCAGAACATTTCTGTATGAGAGACAAGCTATTTATGGCAGCTTCCCAAGGAATTAGTGACCTTTGGAGTGGTGCTAAAGTGGCAGAAGCAGCAGCGTGACATTTGTTGTTTTCTGTAGTACTGATTCAGACACGCAATGTTGACTTTATCAAGACATTCTCTTTCGCTCTAGGTTACTCAATCACAACAGTGCCCAGGCAACAAAAATATATATATAGAAATTGGTGATAAAGAAAAGCCGAGAGAAGCACTATTTCATAGCCAGAGATTGAACAAGGGTTAGATTCTACTTTTTTAAGTCTGGAAATCTTGTTGACTTGAGCGGGTTTTGGCTTAAACACTGAAGCAATGGAGAGATGCCCACTTTGGTACAAATGTTTTGATGGAAGAAGGTGCTGTTCTTGTGTACCACTGTCTGCAGTCGTGATTGCTGTCCCCAACAATTTCCCAGTTAAAGTCACTTAAGCTAACTTAATTGATTTTTCCTGAAGTAAATTAGAGTGCTCTGATAGACTGTTCTGCCAGCCCTCTGGTGGAGGCTGTAGCCTCCAGGAGAGGAGAGATTTATCTGGCACATCTGGACCTATAAGAGGACTTCTGTCTGTCCCCTAAAAAAATGGAGGAAATGTGCTGTTTGTCTAGGCCATATCAGATGATAGTTAATTTGCCTGGGAATAGCTTGCATTGCACTTCTAGATTTTTTAAAAAACTTTGTTGTTATCTCTAGGTTACAACATAAAGTACTATGCTCATTGTGGGTTTTTTAATGCTATGTCCACTTTTAGCTAAAGCAAGAAATAATTAATATGGTCAACACTTTTTTTAATACTTGTTCTCAGGAAAACGCTGTGATGTTGAAATCAAAATGTCCTTCAAGACAATATTGATTTGAATGAGATCCGGCTGTGAAAAATGGCTTAAATAGAGTTGATATAATGCATTATGAAATTTCTGGAATAGAATAATGTAATTTATCATTTTAATGTTACTTTTTGAAGTTTACTTTCATATTTGCGCTGAAAGAAAACACTTTGATTAAGGAGAAAAGGGTTGACACAAAGTGCCTTTTTTTGATTAAGAATTTTGAAGTAACAAAATGCCTTTGTGCTGATTTGCTCCAAGACCAATATTAGAAATTGCAGAGTTTTAGGAATCTAAGTTACCATACTCCTGTAGAAATGTATCAGAGTAGGCAGATGGTGTAGGTGACCTCTCTAGGCCTTCTTGAGTTTCAAGTTTTAAGACCCAGAAATACATGTATTAGTTTTATCAGGATGGCTGGTTTGATAAAAATACTTATGTGGATACTACCGCTGTGCAAGCATTTTTACACTGTGATGACATTAAAAGGGTTTCTTGTTGTCATATCTGCATTAACTCCATCAGTAGCTCAAATTAGCTCCATCAGTAAAATCCACCGATAAACCTTCCTAGCATTCACAAAGCCTAAATGCCTGAAGAAGAATGGAAAGTTTGATTCTGGTCCTATTTATTTGAGTGAAAATCTAAATTAACTCAGTTTTGCTCACCTCTTAGCCTCGTTCCCTGGTAACATGATAAAGTGAAAGACAATGAAGCTCAGATGCAGTAAAGTTGCTTTTACAGAGAGACTGAAAGAAAAGCCCATATTATTTCAAGCCCTCAGAAGGCACAAACTGCTGCTCTGGACATGTTGAACCCTTGTTTATTGTGAACTTCTTATAAAAGGGAAAGGAAAGTGGCGCCGGGGATCCTGCTGTGTGAGAGGACAACACAAGTGACTACAATACCGAGAAGACAAATGAGCATACAGAAGGGCGCATTAGTAATTGCGACCTCTCATTATTAGGCACTGTCCTATTCAGTCCCATAATTTTGGTAGTAATTGCTACTAATTATTTTAATTTCTCCCTCCTGAGCTTTCTTAGAGCTCATACCATGAGGTCAGTTTTCCTTGGCTGCCTCCAAATATGATAAATGTATATTTTATTTTTATGCTTGAGTCATGACTTTGTGGAAATGCTGCCTTCATATCTTTGTGCCGGTACAGAAAGGAAGCAGGAGAAAATGCTGGAGGCTCCACTGCTTTGCTTTGATCCTTCTCTCAGAGTTATTAAAAATGAAGCCTTTAAGTAAACAACTGTAAAAATTAAACCACTACATGAGGCTTATAGGAACCGCAAGGTCTGCTCTAGCAGCTGTCTGACATTGTGGCATTGCCTTCATCCACAGGTTAGGGCAGGAGGAGCAGCAGTTGCCTGGCCAAAGTAGTCCCATCCCATCCCTGAGCGCTGTAGGACTGGTGCTGTGGAATGCCACTACTGCCATATCACTTCCCAAGTCCTGCCTGGCATGGAGCTCCAGCTCTGCCTGGCCAGGTATGGAAGCTGGGAGAAGGGCATGCACTTCTACCAGAGGATGATCGACAGCAACCTGCTAAGGATGAAGATGGATCCTTCATTCCCAGGTGTCCTCCTGTCAAGGTGAAGGGTTTTCTGAAATATATTTCCACCAAATAAAAAAAAAAAGAAAAAAAAATTACCAGTTAGTTAAACGCAGATGGTAAGTACGTTAATCAGCTAAGATGAGCAAAGCTGGCAAAGAGGGGCTTTCTGGCCTTTAATTTAAAAAGGTGGGGGAGAGGGGAGGGGAAGGAAGTGAGATGAAATTACAGAATGGATGTTTCTTTGACATTCCTTTTCATTACAAAATAACTTTAATTTGCTCTCCTATGGTGTAAAACCTTTCCAGCTTAAAAAATAGAGTTACATTAAATGTCCATGTTTTGGGGCTTGCAGCTGCCTGCACTAGTGCTGCAGCCATGGGAAAGGAAAAAGGCAAAATTGAGGTGGGAGGAAGGTTTTTGATTTGGATCCTTCCTGGTGGGAACAAGTCATAAAACAAATGTTCAGTTTCCAGATTTGGAAAAATTATAGAGTATTTTTTGCAGAGTTGCTTTAGAAGCAACTGGGTCTGAGCATGGTATCTCAACAATAGGGACTGCCTTTGAATTTTAGAAGAGGAAACAGTAGACTTTGACTTTGAGAAAGTCACATAAAGGCCAAAGGCAGGGTTTGGCTTGCCAAAGAAAAATAACTCCAATCTAAATGGCATGGAGTCCTTTGAGTTTTTGTTTTATGTTCTGCTCTTTTCATTTTCACTCTTTGAAACAGAAATGAAGAAAATCCCTAAATCTGTGGACTGGCAGAAAAACAGCTCTTTCAGAAAAAGGACTCATATTAATACATGTGGGTACTGCTGATTTCAGTAGGACTGCTTGGTTCAAATGAGGACAAATTAATATCACCATTTTTTATCTTCGGTGCAACTTGGGAACTCTTGGCCATCTGATTATGGGCTGGCAACACTTTTATGGAAATTTATCAGCCTGCTTTGAAGTTTTCTAAACTTCCACTAGCACAGTGATCATGTTGATAAGAGGCCTTATGGTACTACGTTCACACAACAAAATTATGTGTGTTGTCAGAGCGGCGAGGTTGCGGCTTAAAAACTGCGATATGCAGC
>NW_009258615.1:1482512-1483776 GCF_000687185.1 Egretta garzetta | reverse complement strand
GCCGCTAGCAAGATCAGAGCTCTACTGAATATCCTTTAAAGGATGGATATCCATAAGCAAGCCCAGGTCAAAAATACAAGCAAAGGGTAGGCTCAGCCATTTATATTTATTTAGAAAAAAAATCTTTTGTTCCACAAAAGGTTTCTCTTGCCTCAGAGACATTATACTTCCAAATTTCCTGAAAGCTTACTTTTATAATCATGTAGTTGAAATAAAAAGCCCCCACAACATACGGCTTTCTTCTACATGTAATGATCACTGTCCCCAAATATGCGTTGTTTTCTATAGAGGAGGACACACAAATGCCTGCAGTATGGAAGGATTCATAGCTGTTCAACAGTATGGGAACATTATTAGAAATTTATGTATTTGTTAGAAAAGAACTGTTTTCTTACGGAATTGACATTAACTTTACCACCATTAGCAAAGGATCTTTTTGGAGGTAAAATATGCAGCCTTCCTAAACCACCACAGATTCTGGCATCTTATTCTGTTAATACCCCAGGAGTATCTCACTAATTTACTGTGATATAGCTATCCCTATTATCCTGATTATAAACTGTACCTTTAATTGCCTAATTAACCAAGACTGTGAGAATGAACAAATGCATCATTCTGCTGAAGTTCTGCCCAGACCATGTCTCTAACTCCTAACCCGAGTAAACCTGAGTTAGGGCAAATTCAGAGCTTGTTTTTTAGGGTACAGCTGCACCAGAATGGAAGTAAACGTCTAACTCAAAGCTAGGGCAGCCTGGTATCTTCTTTACTGGGTTTGAAAATTTTTTGTAGGGGGAGGGATTTCTTTTCCTTGACCTTGTATGTGCTCCAGAGGCCTGGAGCACATGTAGGGTCACCTGGCACCCAGGACAGTCCCTGCAGAGGCAGGCACAGGCTGCTGGCAGCACCAGCTCGCACCGGCCCTCGGGACCATGGTGGCATCACCAACCACGGTGGCATCGCCAACCACGGAGCCAGGCAAGCTGTACCGAATAGTGATGTGGTCATGAATGTGAAACAATAGTCAACATGCAGCTGGGAGCAAAAAAAAAATAGCTTTGCTGTTATTACCCTGTTTAAACATACTGGCTTGGATTTTGGGTTATGCTTTGGCTGCAACGCTTTGTAGCTGAGGAAGGCACTCAGGAAAAGCTGGTGTTAAGCTATCTTTAGGCCCCATCAGTTCTGCCTGGCTGGTCTCTCTTCCAGCATTAGACAGAGCAGCGTCAAGAAATCCTGCTTTCCTGCTCGCCCTGGCCCCAGAGAG
>NW_009258615.1:1452742-1482484 GCF_000687185.1 Egretta garzetta | reverse complement strand
CGGGAAGAGGGCAAGGCAGGGGGGGAGCCCAGCCTCCGCGGGGGGCCGCTCGGCTGCGCCTGCCTTAGCAAGTCATGCGGCAGGAGAGGAGCAGGGAAAAACACTGCTGAGGGCACAGGGCCCACATGGGGAACTGGTGGGGGTCTTTGGGCTCTGCCCCGAGGGGATGGCATGCTGGTTGGTGGGGAAGCCCATCGCCCTGCTCCGCTCCAGGGTGCAGCATTCAGCTCCTCTATGGACCAGCCTGCCCTGCTGAGCGCTGCCGAGAGACCCTCTCTGCCAAACGTGGGCCCCCCTCCCAGCTCCAGCATGGGCGGAGGCCCTCCCCAGTCTCCCCAGGATGCTTTGGGAGCAGACCCATCCCCATTCAGGTTTTGGTTTCTGTTCTGCTGTCTGAGGCATGGAAAGCCTCTGGGGAGAGGAGGGGAGATTGGTCCTCATATTGTTGTTCATCAAAAAAATATGATTGGAAATGGTACATCTTTGTTTAATTGAAAAAAATTACATTTTTATCTTGAGACATTCATCAACTTCACAATGAGACAGCTATCTGCTTTGCTTTACTTCCAAGAACTCATGACATCTTACATCTTAGGAAAATCCTGTAAGCCTTCTTTCTGCTATTTTCTACCTAGATAAAGCAAATAACATCTGATTCTCTTTAGATTATCCCAGTTGACAGTATATCAATGGGCATGTCACTTATCAGGTTATGAAATGTTGTGATTTTTATGACTCTTGTAGCCCTGCTTTCGCAGACTAGTGGCTGTCGTCTGTATCTCAACCCACATCGCTGCATTAGCTCTGCACCTTCCTACCAGCACACTGCATGCAAAGTTTTGTAAGTGCTTTTGCTACAGCAGCCATTAGCAGCTTTATTGCCTCTATGAAACGATACTCTGGGATGTATTTCTTTACTCTGCTGCAGCGATATCTGCACATGATGACTACTTGGAGACAAAGAGCTACGTCAAAAAGGAAGAAGCAGCTTCAGAAAGTAGTGGGAAAATGCTACTTTTCTCTGAGCAAAGAGCGAGTTTAGACCATCTAACTGCTCCGTGCTGAATACAAGATAGGACCCCTTCTGGAGAGGAAAAGCAATTTAGTCTATACATTGGATATACAAGCCCTTAAGGCAAGCAGACAGCTTATAGATCTAGCTCTAAGGAACCAAAAACCCCACAGCCGTCATGTGCAGGTCGTCTATAAGGTTTTCCATGTTTCTGGAATGCACAGTCTCTCCTATCCACCTGGTAATGCAGAGAGATTGAGCCCACATTTCAGAATGCAAAAGAAACACCTAAGTTTTGCAGATATGAAAAAAAAAACAGACGCATATATATATGTGTATGCATAAAATTTATAAATGTAGATAAAAATAAGCCTTTGCAACCCCAGCCAGCATTTTGAGTAGGTTGTCCCTCTTCACATTTGAGCTGCCGAGCGCCTGTGTTTTACAGAGCACCAGCTCCCTGTTTCACTGCGTCAATCCCTGCGTTGGTCTCTCGCCAGGATGGCAACCTTTAGAAATTGCATAGCTGGTTTTCCCCACTTTACATGAAATATTTTGCACTTGAAGAAAAGAATTAGCCTGTAAGTCACCGGGATGTAAAGCAAATGTTGCAGCCATGTTGCGGGTATAGGTGGAAGGGAAATATCAGTTGGAGTCTGGGAGTGAGGGAGAGAAAGGAGGGGAAGGAGCTTGTATTGGGCCCTGGCTGCATTAGAAAGGCATTAGTGACAGGTGGGGACAGCATGCACAGCAAAGAGAAAGAATATAAAATAGCTAGTCGCTGGTTTTGCCACAAAAGCCGGGCCTTGGCAGTTTCTGCCACTGAAGAGAATTAGACAGAAACAGTCTCCCCAAGCATCCTATGATGCCATCTGGCTTATTACAGAGGAAATCCCCATTGGCAGTCTGGGTTTTTTTCCCTTCTTTTTCTCCACAACAACCTGAATGAGTGCCAAGATTATTTCTCTCTCTCATGCTCCCTCTCTTTGGCATTGAAACATCATCCTGTAGAAGGGGGAAATATGCGCTGCATTGGCTTAGATGAAGGCAGCAATTTAAGGAGCAGGAGCCTTTGCAAGCCTGAGAGGGAAGCAGGGCTGATAAAGGAGATTAAACAAGCTGAGACACTTTTGATGAACAAACCGAACCATCTTGCTGCTGAAAAAGTAGAGATGCAGTCGATAGCTCTGATACAGTCTCTGTTGCTTGCCAGGAGATCTATCTGTTTCCATCATTAGCCTCAAGGGCGGTGTAGGCAATGAAAGTGAGTCACCGAATAGGAGGAGTTCAGGTGAGATGAAGGTAGCGTGAGCAGGCAGCGCCTCTTTATTACAGCCCTTCACATCACCCATGGCGGGCAATTACTTTGTCACCTCCTTGTCTTTTCTGCAAGGTTTCCTTCGCCGAGATTAGCAATGTGCATGCACAACAGTGGTCTGTTTCTGCCAGGGGAACAGTTGCAAGTAGTGCGCTTAGTTTTAATTATTTTTCAGTGAAACATCCATATTAGATGCAGAATGGAGCTGATTTAAATTACAGCTTGTCTGAAAACTGTGATTGACCTGCAGAAAGGTCCTAACATATTTAAAAAGATAATTATACTGAGGGAAATATTGAATATTTTGCCAGATACTGAATATTAATTCTTATCCTAAATACCTAGTTTTTTGTGCCTGTGGAGTCAGACATGTATATACACAGAACTAGATTTTGTATATAACATATTTTTTTTAGTGTTAATTTTCTTTTTTTTTTCTAGGTGGATAACTGTTTTGTGAGATGCTCATAAACTCAGTAGTCTTTTCACTGCAGAAATCTTTGCGACCAAGAGCAGCAAACTGATATTTGGCTCAAGCTAACAATTTTCATGTCAGTTTGAAATGTTAACGAATATTTTGTAGATGTTGTAGTGTATGTATGGGATGTGTATATGTCCTGCATGGAGCTCTGTCCCTTATTTTCGATCTCACATTGTGGTGAGGTGGGACACTTGCTCAGTTCTGGCCCTGATACAATACGCATCCCTTCAATCTGTCTTCTTATCACATCATATTTAATCTGTGGGATAGAAACGGGACTGTCACATCTCCCCCTCTCCTTCTATTGTTTGTCTAGTCATAAAAATAGAGATTTGTGTCTCAGCCATGCTGCTTTCTGAAGATTATAGTTCAATTGCATTATTATTGCATATATTCTTTCTTGTGATATAAAAGGCACTGAAGTATTTGCTTTAAAAATATAGAACTTGTTCAAAGCGGCTATGTCGTGCCTAAAATGACCTATTGATACCGAGCTATACAGGGCAGGGGGTGTTTAACAAACATAGGAAAAAAAGCAGTGCACTCAGCAGGTTTGGAAGGACCGCATCAGATGGCTGCAAAGCAACTGTTCTTATGTTAACACTAGTGCTTCTGGGCTTTGAAGTGCACTGTAAGGGTATGAAGTGTTTTGCCTAAAGTCTAGGGATTTTTTTCACTTTCTAATTCACAGGGAAAGTTTCTATTATTTCTTTTATCGTATAACATCCTTATTTAAAATCAGAAAATAATAGCAACAGCTCCAGGAAGACAAAGCTTTATTCCATTACAGAAAAAGAAATAAATGTTAAAATAGGGACTTCCAGGTATTACCAAAAGCTCCATACTACCACTGTTCTATGGAAAGAAAAGTAAGAGGAGGGGGAAGAAATTAAAAAGGGAATTTGGTATTGTGTATAAAGAAGGAAAGGTGAGTTATGTCGTCTCCTGACAGATTTTGCTTTTGATTTAGGTTCCACCTGTTTCATTTATTGAGATTGTTTTCTACTGTTATAAAAGTTTCTTGCAGTGGATTTCAGCTCTCCACTGAGAAACTTCACCTACCTGTGCGGGGACCTGGTTTTATGCACATAGCAGATACCCGGGCAGCTGGGCTGAAGTCGGCTGAAGGGTACCAGTGTGCAGGTGGTATAAGACCACAGAACTGAGTGAAACCTGAACCTGTTTAAAGCCATCAAGACTGAGGTCGGGCTTCAGAGGTGTCCTTGAGGAGATGCCCTTTATGGCCTTTGGGCAGCGCAACCTCGTGGCTAAGGGACTGACATCTCCCCTACTGTGCTGAGCACTGTAACTTTGCAAATCTCAGAAAATGCTGCTTGGGTGATGGCAGCAAATAATGGCTTTGCCTACAGTACTCGATTTTTCCCCCTCCACATGGTGAACCCTGCCACCAGGTGAAGTGGCACTGACTGGCCTGGGTTTATGCTGCTCAGGGCCAGACCCTCCAGGTCTTCATGCCTTGGAGTGCAGCTGGAGGGCACGGTGGGGAAAAGCGTGGCCAGATAGTGCTGGGAAAAGGCCAGGGAATTGGGAATAAAACTTTCTACAGCCTGGGACATCCAGCTTTGTGAGAGTGGCCCCTGGAAGGGACTATTCCCCTAGACCTCACCCTGTTTTTTTCAAAGGAAAAAAGGAAGCCTGTTATTTTTCAAAGGAAAACCTCCTAGGCAGAGCTTGCCAGCAAACCCAGGCTGATGAAACAGGGGCAACCAGTCACCAAGACCTGGGAGCCAACCAGGGAGTTGTATTAGTTGATGGTAGAGGTGTACCCAGTAATAATACTCAAGATCTGCGTTAGAGGGTTGTTACTGTTTGATCTCTGCTAGTCAATATATGAATCGTTATTCCAGTAACTCTTTCCATGAAGTTTGAAAAATGAAAAAAATAGCTAGCATCTAACCTGTCAAACTGCAGGTCCAAAGCTAACGCAGCAGTTAGCTTATTCACATGTAACGAACTGCCTAGTTGTTTGAACAGCGCTGATAAGTTTTTGATAAAAGGCCACGTATTATTGCTTTTACTCAGTTACATCGCCCTTGCAAAAGACAAATTGCTCAAAAGAGAGGACAAATGTACTTCCTTAGAAGTCTCTTCAAAGAGAAAGTACCAAAATTAATGAAATAAATGAAAAAGAAACATGTAATAAACAAAATAGTGACATTTATGTGCAGAAGGCATATAAAAATTGCCTTTGCAATAGAAAAGACATCTTGATTGTGAAATTGGCTGCTGTTGGAATAGCACAATTTTAGTAATCTCTCTATCCCAAGCACAATATTTTACTCCTATTTTCCTTCAAATCCATCACTCAGTTTACTCGGCTGTAGGAGTTTTCACCAACAAACATTGTACCAACTGTATCAGTAATTTATATGTGATAAGAAATGAAAATATTCATGGATTTCTGCAAACAGGGTATACATTGCTGGAAGCATGGCAAAGAATGATGAATAGCCCTGAGTATCTGAAGGTATTTGTGTCTTCTATTACTTTTAAAAATGCAGATTTTGGAAACATGTGAGATCTAAATTTTAGACTTTGTTGCAGTCTTAAGTAGCGCAGTTCATGTCTAGGAAATAAGAAAATGTTCAGATGCCAGCAGCAACACAAACTCATGTTGTTCCCCAATTCTCCTCTCCTGCAGACTAGGAGGGTTTCAGGACACTGTATACAGCCTTTGCTGGAATTAATTTGTTTGTAGTGTAGTTGTGCCTCTTCATTCAGATGCTGGGCCTGGAAAAAAGGTGTGTGGAGAAATTAGGGCCTGTCTGGTCATTGGAGTTTGCCTTTTCTCAGGACCTTGGTGACATATGTAAGTCTAGCCCATGCCGTGGCCAAATCCCCTTGCAAGTTGTGCAAACTGCGGAATTCTCTCTGCCAACGTATGAGTGCTAAATGATGTAGTTTAGCTTGCTCTAGCTTCTAGCACAGAATTTGCACTGGAATAGGGCCGGGTAGAATGCATTCAGTCACTTTGCAGTTGCAAATGGACAGGTAATGTTTTTTCAAGAAAAATAAAAAGAAAAAGGACGTGTCCATTTCTTAACATAAAGGCTGGATGTTGACAGTGGGTGGATGATACCAAGATACAAGGTGCGGTTGGGGGCTTTCCTACACTGCTTATTCCGAAGCACAGGAAGCACTAGAGGTAGACCAGCTCTTGCTGCCTCCTGCAAACCCATCTGGCTGGAAAAAAACAACCTGTGGTGCTTCGTTGTAACTGCTGCTGAATGGGGAGTTCCAGGACGGTTCTCATCCTTCTGAGTGCAATCACATTAAGAATAGTTCAGATCTTTCTCAGCACTCTGTGTCCAAATATTTTGTATGTACTGTAGCTTAGCAATGCCTCCCAGGAAATATTACTCTGTCAGTAGGCAAACAATTGCTTAGCTTGAAAGAAATGTAATTATTTAAGGCATGCACAAATGTTTTTGGCTGCATGGTGCTGTAACGTTATTAACTGCAGGGAAAAAAGAGAGCTAGCTCTATTTTAGAAACTATATTACCATTGTCCTAAAATGCAAAATAGCTGTAAGTCCTATCCTGACCAGAATTCCACATTTGCTCTTGATAGTAGATTGGATTTCAGAGCAGGATTAAGTAAATAAGTCATATTAAAATGACAAAATGGGTAAATAGAATATAATGTGAAATGAAATGTAAATTGGATTTAGGCAAACACTTTTATACAGACCTCCCGTCAAACCCTATCAGACTGCTTCAAATTCCTACTGTGATTTCTGCTCGCAGTTCTATTACATGTTGCCACTCAAGGGCATTTGATGTTTTCTCTCTCTGGAAATTCATTTGCATTTAAATGATTTGAAATAATCATAAAAGCCAAGTGCTATGAAGTTTGAAATTAGTTACTGTCTATAAATTGCGATGCCATTAAAAGATGATTTTGAAGAGCTTTGCTGTCTCAAATGTATGCAGATTAAAATCTAACAAAGTACACCTTGTTACAAAACTGTAAAGAATGGTGTGACATGGACTTAAATTGATTTATTCTCCTACTAGTGCCTATAAACTTTACATACTTGGGTTTCTTCTGAAAGTGGAAAAAAAACTTTCATTTGCCTGCTGAATCCGAGCCAAATTCTGCTCTCAGGTGGGGTTTCATTGGGTGTATCTGACACCAGCGCTTGGCCCTCAGAGTTTAATCTGTACGCTCTATTAAATTTCTGGAAATGCTGTATGAATAGTTGGGTCTCATAATTTTTTTTATGATGGGAATAAAGGAGTGGGATCAGGAACAACGGAGGCCATTTATGGTTGGCAGTGTGCGTATGCGCATTTATATGTATATATGTTCGATTTTTTCCCCTCTCCCTTGAATTCCGTGTGTTCTCCTGGTGGGTGTTTCTACACGGTCTTCTCTCTGAGGGTGCTGGTGCTCCTGGTAGGTCACCCCAGAGCTGGCCTCACCTTCTTCTTTCTGATGGAAAGCTAAAACCTGGTTAGGAGCACAAGTACATTTTGAAATACTGCAGTCCCCTTTCCGACAGAACTCTTTTCTCCATCCACCTCTAGGCAAGCTTAGGCAATACAGAGCTGTCGCCTCATAAGCTCAGCTTCCGCCTGGCCTCCCCTCGCACTCTTCCACTTCTTGACCTACTCCTGCTCTCTGCCTGTGAGATCTTACCGTAGTATGCTGCCTAATATAAATTCCTACTCTCTCTTTGTTTATACCATTGGGATATTATAACTTTACCTCTTTGGATACCAGCAGTACATTCCAAATATGTTTTCCTAGCCCCAAATCATTTTAAATGGGCTTAACTACATATATATGTGTTCAACTATGTCTAGTTGTATAACATGATCATAAGATGTTTGTAACAAGGAAAGCAAAGTTGCCTTGGTTTATAGTCTCAGAACCCAGGGATAGAGTTACCTCTTTATAAACATATTTATGTGCGCATTTTTATTATTCAGAAGAATGAAAAAAATGCAGAGCACATGTCTTAAAGGGCAAGAAAAAGTTTCATTTTGTATTTCCAGTGGCTCAAAAGTTCCTAATATAGTTTCCTTGAAGATAACATTAATTGTACAAATCTTAGGATTTCTACTGCAACAATGAAGACTCCTCTACTGGTTTGGGTATGAGCCATAAAGCAAAGCAGCTGGTTTAACTACCTCTATAAAGAGCTTATTTTCTGAAGTTGTCTCAGTAGCTAGTGCAAGCTACCAGCTACAATCCTTCCTTAATTATAGCATGCAAATTCAATGTATGCACACTCGTGTGGAGGCAACACTTAGTCCCTCAAGTAAGTTTCTTGGCTAGGGCAGTGTCAGGTTAGTGATGGAGAGTGGGGGAAGTGACAATGGGATACAAGGCATGGATCCTGCTCAAAAATGCAGGTGAATAACAGAAACCATCAGCTTTAGACATGGAAGAGAGGCTTCAGTACTTCTCAAGAACTGATAAATTTAATACAGAAAGAGCTTGTTATTCTAGCATGCTACAGGCCTCTTGTGTTAGGGTTCTGCTGGAGTCCTGACTGACTTATCATAAGGAAAATCCTGATATGCAGTTCAGGCTAGATAGCCTCAAATAAAGGGCAAGTCTGTTCTATTCTGAGCATTCCCTGGAAGAGCAGACTGAGGACAGTGAATTTTGCTCATTGAAAAGTGGACTCCTCTCCCTGGGCAGGTTTTCATTGTAAAAGTAACTGTGGCTGCTGTGCCAGTTTTGCTGAAAATCCCAGTGCCCAAAGTATTGATCCAAGAGCAAGTACCCTTTCAGTTCCAGATGGTTTCATCCGAGTAGAACCACAGACTACCAGGTTCTCTTTCTTTCATGGAAATGACCTGGCCACATTGCAAATTATCATTGACTTCAGCCACGTTTCACAGCCCACTTCAGGAGCTCAGAAGGACACACATTTTGTCCAAATGCATCAAGGGTGGGCCCTGGAACAGCTCAGCTTACAACAGCACAGAGAAATAGGGGATATTCCCTGGAAGTCCTATCAGCGCATGAAAAAGTGAGAGATTGCTGAAGTACAGCAGTAATTTGGGCATGGGCGAAGGACAGAGTTATTCACTGTTGATCTGAACTGATCCAAGTGGTTACTCCATGTGCTTGCTTTTTTCTTGTTAGAGAAGTGAATGCTCCCGAGGATGGTGGATAGTCAATATTTCAGTGGGAAACCCTTTTTAGGATACTCTATAGAAAGGTTGCAAAAACTTATGTTTGGGCACAGTCCTCCCTCAGGGTGGGGTTTACTTAGGTAAAGGAAAAGCTTGTGAAAAGACCAGTTTTCTTGATGCTTCTTTCACGTATGTCCTTTGAAGAAAGCAGCCCAACACATGAGCCATGGTCATTAGTTCTGTTCTGCTTTAAATCTATATTCACAGCCAACTGAAGAAAGTTTTGCAAATCATCTGGCTTTGAGAACTCTTGCCACTCAAAACGAGATCTGGCAAAATAGATAAAAAATTACTGGTAACCGCAGATGAAATTGTGGCAGGAGATTTAACTGAAAAATATAACATTTTATGAACTCGGGGCAAAACAATATCTCCCAGAACATATTGCAATCTGATCTTTGCAGATGTTATTAAAATAATGCAGAGTTTGATAAAAATGCATAAATTATACTTTATTGTTATGGATTATAAAATGTGTTCTGAAAGGGATAGTAAGCACAGCAAGCATTTTGCTTTATCTAGTTTGACAGGGCTTCATTACCATTAAATGAGGAGGCAGAGCTTTACAATATTTGCAAAAGGCAGAGGAGGAAAGGCCCTAGACTGAAAACTTTCCAAGGATGGGACTATCTCCTTGTGTGTTTAAACAGTGCTTAGCCCAGAAAGCCTTGAGCACTGACTGCTGTCCCTGGCATGGACATGAACATAAATAACAGGAGAAACTTTCTTCTTCATTCTAAAATGATAACTTTTTCCTTATTATTTCAAAGCCTCATGCTCTTGCATAGAGCTTAAATGCCCTTTTGCTTCCATCTGCCCTTTTTTCCTAACTGCTCCCTATAGTCATCTGTTTTAGCTGTGCTCTGACCTATGCTAGGGAATGTAAAGTTTTGGCTCCCCAAACCTGTGTAAGCTCAATATTGCAGCTCAGACCTGTCACTGCACAAGATGGGTTTGAGGGCCAGAACTGCAGTACTGAATTTAAAACATAGTGGGAGGTAAGCCCATCTCCTACTACTGCAATGACATTTTTAGGTTTAGGGTTTTTTCCCTTCAGGCAAGCATTTCTGAATGTTCTGGAATGGAAACTAACAGATGGGTTTTCTTTAAAAAGATACAAACCACAGCTTAGGGTTTCAATCTTATTTTTTTTCTTTCCTACCAGAAGGGAGCTAGACTGCGCTACCTACTTAGGTAATTAATGATTCAATGTGCAGCCACCATACACTGGAATTTAAGCTGCTGGAAATCTCATTTGTAACCATAAGAATGCAAAGGGACACAAAAAGCTTGATTTGTTTTTGTGGCTTTCCTGAGTTAAAATTAAACCTATTACCAAGAGCTGACAATGCAATATTGTTGCATTAAAGCCATGTTTATACTTTTTCATACAGGCTATTTCCTATGAATAATAAAATATAGAATTTGTGGTATTTTTTGAAGGCAGAGGTTAAAGTTATTATTTTGGCGCTGTAATATCTGTTTGTAGCCATGCGTGCTGTGCTTACTGCCTGCGTATTGTCTCTACTGCCTGCATAGATTTTGCCACCCTGATCATTGCCGTTAACAGGGATATTAGGCATTCACTGGACAATTTAGTTCCTTTTAGCTATCCAGTAGGAGACTGAATTTTGTGAACACGCTGATTGTGTCCTAGATTTATCTTTCTTTAAGCCAGCTCTCTGTGGAGCCAGTGGGTTGCTCATTGCACCTCTGTTCTTCTCGTTCATTTTTAGACACCGTGTTATGGAGTTCCCATGTCCCATTTAGGTAGCTGTAAACAGGAGGCAACTGTTCCGAAGGAAAGCAGTTATTTAATTAATGCATTTGATTTAGATTTGTTTAATATAAACATGAGAATAAATGTAAATAAAGGTGAAATACGGAATACTTGGTTTCTCCTTTGGGACTTGCTTAACACAATGGAGAAGTGCACCTGAGCAAACAGTGATCCTCCCCTTGCAGCGACAAGAGCCTTGTGCCTCTTTTTGCACTGCCCCTAAGGAATGAAATGGCCTCCAAGAACAAGGCAGCAGTCAAAAATGCAGTAACAGCTTAAGTCTAGAAAGCGTTTAACAATATGCTTAACTTTAAGCATTTTTTTTTTCAGTCCCACTGGCCTCAACAGGATTTAACAAGGCACTTAACATCCTTTCTGAACAAGGATACTTTCCTGGAGCTGGCCTTATCGGGGGAGCTCACTAATTCCTTTTGCTAATGCTCTTCTACAACGCTTCTGAGGAGAACACTTCTGAGGAGCTGACTGTGCGTTAGGCAGGTCAGGAATGAAGGTAAAGGATAAAGTAATTGGTTGGCATCATATTTTTGCATAGCATCCTGGTCACCCGCAGCCAGTGCTTTCTCCCGTTCATCCTCACTTGGTGAATCTTGCCTGGTAAATGCTGGAGAAGGTCACGCCTGGGGTCCCAGCACCTGCACCAGCAAGTGACCACACATGAGGTACTGCAGAAGAAATGAAGCAAGGGCAGGGAGGGGGCAATCAAAAGGTAATTCAGAATTGCTAACTGCTTTCCTGCATAATTTTGGCCAATTATTTGTCCAGCCCTGATTACGCTGCTACTGCTGATTTAAAGTATAACACTATCAATAATTTTGCGTGGGCTTTGCTTAGGAGGAAAATAAGCAGAAGAATGAACACTGATTAAGGGAAATGAAAGCAAATCTGTTTACTGATAATATATGTAGCAATGCTGAGACATGTAAATTGTATTCAGGGATTGCTTTCTGGTCATGTTTATGATCTTCAATATATTTGTGCATTTCTCATTTACTGCCCAGGCAAAGTTTGGATTTCCAAATTACAGATGTATCATAACAATTTTGGTCACAACGAGGTTCCAAATGCTGTGTCATTCAACAGACCTACGCTGCTATTTAGTAATACTTCTGAATGTGATTTTACTGGCTTCTGTTCTCATTGGAGAATATACTAAATTACAGATTAAAGATGAATGCCTTCTTTATGCACTGGAGTTTTTCATAGCTTCTTCCTCAGAGCAGCTTTTCTTTTCCTCATTTCATCTTGAAAGGTCATTTTAGGAACTGAAAAGCCCTGTTGCCAACTTTTAAAATAATTATGATCTCCAATAAAATGCCATCTATTTTTAACATTGTACTTTTTAATGTGTCTTCTTTAAAGACACAAAGTAGATGACTTCTTCCATGAATAATGCATGACTTCAGAGACTTTGTATGCTATGACATAAATTATCAACTACTTTTCCACTATTTGCTGATAAAGTGGGGGTGTTTTCCGCATACTCGGTAGTCAGCTCGTGTTTGGAGCTGGCTTCTTTTTGCTGCTGTATTTGAATGATGACATTTTATGATGGTTTATACCACTTGATAGCATAAAATGTCAGGAGGAAATGATCATAACACTTCTGCAGGTGATAAGTATTCCCTGCCTGTACTCCATGAAGTACAACACAGTGCACTATGTAAAGTAAAAGCAGACACCGTAGCAAAGGTACTGGGATTAGGAGCATGGAGCGTGCCTGGTTTAGCACAGGAAACATCCAGAAGATATCTCTCAGAAAAAATGTCTGTTGTCACTTAAAGATTTCCAGGGATGG
This sequence comes from Egretta garzetta, assembly GCF_000687185.1. Lineage (NCBI taxonomy): Eukaryota > Metazoa > Chordata > Aves > Pelecaniformes > Ardeidae > Egretta > Egretta garzetta. The sequence goes on along the minus strand of NW_009258615.1, from coordinate 1,469,903 downwards.
GCATTATTCATAAAAGTCAGAGAGAGCCCCTTAAGCTGTGTTCAGGGTCTGGTGGAGTGCAACGGCTGGACTTCACGATTGCTGGCTGAGGGACCAGGATGGCAGATATTGATATTGATTACTCTGTGGTGTAGCATCCATGGGCAAAGTAGATGTGTTTCAATATCCTCATTGGCTAGGGTCAACAGTAGTTGAGATGTATTTAAACTGGCAATTCAGACACGAAGTAGAAAAACACTGGGCAATTTGAAAAAGGGAATGAAAAAATATATGAAGTATTTAGATGGGACTTTATAGTGGCAGTTAAGTATTCAGTTAGCTCAACACGCTTCAGGAAATAGTGATGTTTAGGATGAAGAAGAGAAGAAAATTAGTGGAAGTGGAGAAAACCAGATAACATTTTTTCAGGCAAGGAGCATATTAAAGCAAATAAAGAACTGGAGGGGGAGAGTCTGCTGGGACCTGGAGCTTAGCAGGGATGTGGTAGAGCAAATAGCGGGAGTTAGACAGAATAAGAGAGATGGAAACTAAAAGGAGAAAATAGCCTCACAGCATATGGAAGCAAAATATCTGGAGGAGACCCTGAGGGACACTAGTGTGGATTTACGTCCTGCAATTATAATTAGTGAAAATAAGAGGATAAAATGAGATTTTGAATTTTTAAGAACACAGAACTATTTCCAAGTTATTTAATAAGTTGTATGTTTTCCATGTCTGCTAATGTCTCTCTGAACTCTCTCATACCATTGCTAGTCTTCCCAGAAAGTACCTTGTCTGTGATGCACCCCGGGATGAACTGCAGCCATCAGTGGAAGACACAGCAGGAAGAAAACTCTGGAAAAATTGCAAGATCCATTTGGAACAAACATAATACAATATCAATAAATTGTGTGGTCAGAAATAGCACCCACATATAAGCAGGATGTGGCAACTGGAATGGGCATGTTAAATAATGCTCAGCAAATGCTCTGATTTGCAGTGGTACAAGAGCATTTAGGATATTTTCAAAAGTGCTTTACGGCTGTCAGCTCTTGGAAGAAGGTTCTGGTTTGCACTGAAACTTCACGAAGGAGTTGGACGGGCAGAAACATGAACCACTGTCATCCTTGGAAATCTAGAAATTTGTGAATCCTCTGGCCGGCTCTGGATGCTCCAACCTGCAAAGGGGAATGTGTCTACTGACAGACTGAGAAACAGGCCCCACCTTTGCCTAATGCAGCGCTTGTTGCATCTATATGCCCTTTGGGGAGGAAGATAATGGAAATGTGAGGAATACGTGTCCCTGAGTCCACACTTACGAATGTTTATAAAATCAAATGCTTAATAATGGACATAAGCTGTAATATATGTGTATTTATCTGTGGACACTTAGGATGGCTGTGTTTTAGGGATGCGCTGCGACTTTTTGTTGCCTTGGACATTACCCAGTCAAGATTGTCAGGAATTTTTCAAATACCCAGTCATTGGATATTTTGCAAAAAAAATCTGAATAATTTTGAAGAATGGAAAATCTTGGATAACTTATAAACCGAAAAGGTGGCTGAATATTTCAAATATTTAACTACAAATAATTCATTACAGTCTAGCAGTAATAATGTCAAATCTGGCTATTAGCACAGTAATTGAGGATTCATAAAGCGTTTGTGGGAATCACCATGTAATTACCATTGTCTCCAGTGGTGGTACAGGAAAATAATATGCAATATTTCAAGATATTTAATTAAGTAGTGTCAGTGAGTTACCTTGAAGATAACTTCTATCACCCCCATATGACAGGGTTGTTGATGACTAGCTGATGGATGGGTCCCCTCAGTATGAAAGACAGATGAACTGAGGAACATCAATGTGATATGCAGAACTCAGCATGATGGAGTATGTATAATTATTTGTTTTTTACTCTTTAAAGGTGACCTACAAGTGTGATGCTTTGGGGTTTCTTTTCTTGTCTTCTTTATAATGTAAGAAAAAAGTCTACAAATTTCTTCAGTAAAAAATGTATCTTTTTTTCTTTCCATAGAAATTCTTGTCCACTTTGTTTTCCCCCAAAGACCTCTGATCCATGAGGGAAGTAACAGGTTTATGGTATCAGATATCAAGGAAAAAAAGATGTTTGTGTGAGGGTAATTTCTTATGTGGTCTCCTTTGGACGTGGGAGCTGTTATGAATTCATGTGTGGTTCACTAGTAATGTCAACAGCAAAACCCATCATCCCTGCCTTGGGAATTGTAGAAAAAACCTTGCAGCCTTCATGACGAAAATGTAATACGAGGCCAGAGGAAAGACAGATAAGGGAAGAAGGCAGAGAAAGATGGCTCTCCTAACAGATTTTTTTTTAAAAGAGTTAAGGAACTACCATTGTCTATTTATGTTACTTAGCATAAACTATGGGCTTTGGGTATTTTACTCAAGTAACTGCTCTCTTACAGTCCTCTGTTGGCTGCATTACCTTGTATTTTGACTTACTGCACTTTTTCTCTCTGTCACCATGCAGCTGACTTGATCACAGCCTTCAGTTTGGAAATCCTTGCTTTTTACTCAAGTCTGACTCTTGCTTACTAGCCCATTTGTCTTCTGCTGTATCAGTGCACTTCTCTGTGGACCCTAAGGTGATAATTACATTAGCTGTACTTCATCACAAGCTTGTTAGGGCTTGACAGTTGATTTTGGCTGACTATAATCAGCCTTGTCCCCACTTGTCATTGTCCCTTTGTGCAGTGGTTGAACATGACTCTTTCTACATTAGCAAGTAGTGTGCTCTATTAGGAGTGGATCTGCTGAGTGAAACAACTTGCACTGACCTCCGCACTACGTGTGGTTTTGGGGACTTCATGCTAGCTATAGCCTGGTCCTGTAGACTGAATGCTCATTAGTGGCTGGAGCACATCTTTGGGTTTAACTTCAGCTGAAGGAGATTTGGTTTGTGTACTCTGAGACAGCTCTGCTGTGCAAATCGAAGCACAGTAAGGGGGAGATGGTTGGGAGATTTGAAAATGCAGTTCTGATCATCAATGCTAATGAAGGTGCCTTTGCTGCTTGCTGATGTACCCAGTGTAGTAGTGACTCAGCTGGTCTAAGGTGAGACCTAGGATCCCTACGGTTTCCCTGGGTTCTGGGTTAAATGGTAGGTGAAACTTGGTGATTATTCTACAAGTAAATCTTCTCTTCCTGTGCTTGTTTATCAGACAACTAAAGCCCTTCTTTCTCAGCGTGTGCATTCTGATAGGGGGTTATCTGGGTTTATTCCCATGTGAGTATCTCAGTGCAATATCCAGCTGACTTCAAGGATCATCTCAAAACTAGAAGGGGTGGGTGCTCTTGTCCCTTCTACCTCTTCAAGATGATTTGGACCCTTTTTAGTTCATTAGGCATAAATCTGGACATGAACAAGAGAATAATTGTATGCACCTATGCTTTTTCTTCTGCTGCTTTTCATGTATGCTGAAGAACTTGAACTGCGGTGCTGAAGTCCATGCTCATTTTTTGTCATGCATCTCTCATGTTGGACTGTGCATATAATTAATAATAATAATAATAATAATAATAATAATAGGATTTAATTCAATTCTGTCAGAGAGTGTAAATTTAAAATAGAAGACTGGAGTGCATTGAAAGACCACACATTAGGTAAGAATAGGTGTGGCTGAGATAGCTGATGAGTAATACTGTGTTTGACGAAATGATCCATTTATTTGACAGGAAAAGATATTTGAAATAGGATTTAAAGCAAAGGCAGAGACTACTTTTTGCAGTTGTTGTGACCACCATATGCTGGAAGTAGAGCAGGAAGTGTAAGAGTTGAGAAAATTGGTTGTGGTGGATTTTGCATCCACCAGCCATGGGCTCGTGTTGGGAGAAGAGGTGTACACGTTCTGATTCTTTCATTGCAAAACCCCTGGTGTGGGGCCATCATTATAGAGCATTTGGTTCAGTGAGGTCTTAATTCACATCAGAGATCCCACAAACATGCTCAGTATGCAATGCTGCTACTATTGCTACTGTAAGAGGGAAAGCTCCCACAGATGTAGTATTTGCTCATTTTTCTGTGATTCTGAGTGTGACCTTGTGCAAAACACACGCTAGTTGATTTTGGGTAAAGTGGTATTTAAGAAAATGTGGCATCACTACCCTAAACTCTTCCTTAATCGCTTTCTTCCCCATGTATTTTTACCCTTTTCTTCCATGCAGGTCTTTCATGGAATATCCATTATTTAATTTACTTAATTCTTCCTTTTTTTCCAATTTTTTTCTTAAATAATGCTCTTCTCTTCTGTCTGCATTGTAGGTCAAGACTAGAAGCAACAACAATGCTTCTTTTTTTTTCTAACACAAGCTTGTGCTTATGAAGACTCGGAAATAATGTTTATATCAATAAGCACAGTTCAAAACTTGTTGACTGCACAGGAGACATGATTGCAGACAGAGGGAAAGGAGAAACAGTGCATTACCATTGTTTCAAATCAAAAGAAAGTCAGCACTGGGTGAAAAGATTATAAGCATCCCTCCTCACAAAAGTATCTTGAGAAATTAGAAACTAGCAGCCAGATCTTCAGCTACAAAAAATGGGCATAACACTACTAATGTTGCTGGGAGTATGGCAACTTATACCGGGCTATGTCCTGGCCTTCTGATTTTTATTCTGCGTTTTACACCTAATTTTTGTCATTTGTCTCCATTAATGTTAATGGAAAATGCACATTTCAAGCAGTCAGGAGTAGCGAAAGAGGTGCATTCATTGTTATAACTGATAAATTAGTGTCTTTGTTCAAACAACTTGCGTTTACATTCACTGTTAGAGAGGGAAAAGCTTCTTAATAATTTATAAGCTGACTATGCAGGTTAACTTAAACGTGCAGTCATACAGTGTTGACTCAGAGTTAAATTTAGGAGCACTTTGCAAAACTGGTGGAAAGCAGAGCGTTTGTTCAACATCACAGACTTGCAAATGGTTGAGCTAAATATAATGGCGAGTATTCAGGCACAGGTCAGGCACAGGCGGAGTGCTTAGAGTGCTTTCTCTGCATTGATTGGTCTAATTTTGGAGATCATTTTGTGTTTTATTCAAAAGTGGACAAGGCTGTGAGAAAAACATGGACTTATGGGATACAGGGAGACTGATAAATAGAGCAAGCCTTATGCTCTGCTTCTCTTTGTGTGCCTTATGCAGTCACAGCTGGAAATAGCAGGAGGTTATCCCAGGCCAGATCCTCTCCAAGCTGCCTGCGAATTACCTCCTACAGTTAGGCTGGACATCCCCGGCCCCTTGGGATCTGACAGCAGAAGGATTTTACTGTTTATCAATTATTTGTCCAGAGGCCTCCCCCAGTTCTTTGCAAACTGGGACCTGGACTTTCAAACCCAGACATGTACTCTGTGAGCAACTGTGTAATTTATGTGTGTAAATGCCCAGTGTGATCACATAAATCAGTTGCTTTCATCCACGGGTGACCAGGTAGCTGCCTCACTGGCTGTGTTCCCATACAAATGCTTTATTTAGAGACAAGCATTAAGCATCCGTGACACGTGGATGTAACTGTATGCCCTTAAACTGATTAATGGGAAATATTTTTTTTCACCTTGTATTTGTTTCACATTCTCCCCTCTCCCTCCAACCTGTCCCAGGACATAAAACACTCTGAAATGTCCATCCAGTCTTTTAGACCATAAATTCCTCTGGGTAGAAGGTTTGCTCTACATGTTTTCTCTTGTGATCCCAGTATACTCTCAGGCTTTAGAGAACTGTGTGTACACATGCCTGCACTTCTCAGTAAGACCAGTGTCTAGGAGCCATGAACTTGGTGTCCCACCACCTGTCTTCAGAGCTTCCATATAGCTAGCCTGCAAACAGCCTGGAGGTGTCCTAAGTTTCTTGGTCCTCAGAGGGTGTGCAGAGGTTGTGATTGCACAAGTTAAGCTTACGCTTCCATGTCCCCTATCTGAACCATCCACATGACCGGTCTTCGGATTGACCTCAGGACCACTGGTAGCTTGCTGTACTAATGCAGCTACCATGCCCAAAGTGCCCTCAGAGGGAATGAGAAGAATCTCTGCTGTTTTATCAGTTTGAATTTTCTGGCCAAAATTTTGCTTCGTTTATGCTACCTTTTGTCTGTCATGGGGAGACGAAGTTGACAATTACCGGGTAGTGACTCTCACAGTGGATGTAAAAAGGAGGGTGTCATTTGTGAACAAAACATCCACTCCAAGAAGGCCCACAGGCTAATGTCTGAGATAAGTTTAGATAAAGTTTGATGAAAAAAAGAAATCCAACAAACAAACCCAAGACAGTAGCTGAAGAGTATTCCTCGCCCCTTTTGAAGGGTCTTTCTGACAGAGTGCACTGTTGGGGTAAAAAGTCCCGTGTATTCTTCAGTGAACTGACTTCAGCTGGGAATGCCATTTAATCAGATCTAGAGAAATTTTTAAACAGAACATGACCATTTAATACCTGTGCATTTACAGCATCAAGTAGCTTTAAAGTCATGAAGGAATGAGATGAGTTCAGCTGCAAATGTTACTTTAAAAGGAATGATCACTCCTGCCTGGGTACAGGATGCCTCTGATATGTTATGAGAATGGCTGCAGAGTCCTTTTTGAATTTATTTAGCCGATGACTTGCTGACATCTGAATCTGCACAATTTGCTATGAATAATTTAAACCATAGAGAGCAGAAAGTGTTACTGAATTAAAGGACCAAAAAATGCTTGAAAATGCTTTCATGATCCTTTTTCTTGCTTAAAACTTGAAGATCAAACAAGAAAAAATTGCAGTTTAGGATTACTACACACTGTACAAGAAACCAGCAGAGTTCCAGAGTTGATCTCATTGGATATATCCACTTTAAATGGCATCTCTCTGTAGTCAGTCAGGAAAAAAGCTGTATTAATAAGGAAATATTAAACATTTATTTTGTATGTTTTGACTTGTCTTCACAGGATCATTCTGTAAGCAATTTATGTTACTCGATAGGCTTCATTTCACCATTGTGTACAAATTGCCTGTTGCTCACTTATTAATCCCGCTTTTCTGTTTACTTTTCCAGCCAGTCTCAGAGGCACAGGTATGCAGCTTGAAAGAGTCCAGAGCAATGTTGGAATACGTGTTTTCTGAAGTTTTCTAATGGGTCTCACTGCTCGACCTCTTATGCTAAATTAAGAGAGTTGAAGGTTTCTGCAATAAGCTTTGTTTTGATGAGAAGGATTGCCAAACTTGGGGTTTAGGCTGCAAGTTAATAGGCGGTGGGGGGCAAAGGAAGAATATTGTCTCTCTCCTCTCTGAAGCACTCTATCCTGGTGGCAGCAGATGGCTGGATGCTGGGATCAATGAAATTATTTTCTTTTTCACTGTGATAATTGCAATACTCCTTGCGGTTTCCCATGTTCATGATCATGGGTGAATTTCATATATTTGAACAGAAAAAGGTCCAGGAAGGTGTGTTTTCTGTACAGTAATCAAGACAACTATAATCCCTGGTAAAATACATGTGTGCAAGGTTGTTAACACAGTAAGCAAGTGCAGCGACTGCCAGGCTAGAAGACATTCCCTTGCTGGTGTTGGGGATGAGTGAGTGGGGTTCATGCAGCCTATCAATCACTTCATGAGCCAAGAGGTTACTCTCACCTGGTTGTAGAGAGCTTCGCTTGTGCCTCGTGGTGGAGGACAAGCAGCTGGGAGCACTCCACACAGACAAGTGCTTTTCTGTTAGCTGGCTATTTGCAGCTAGCCAGCCTTTTCTAACTAACTTATAGGTGGTTTGCAGGTCAATTTTTTATGCTTGCTTTGATGTGTGAATAGGGAGATGGTATAGGCTGAATATTTACTCCCATATTTTCTTGGGACAGTCAGTACTTAACAGCTTATCTGTGCAACAGTGTGTATTTAATCCCTCCCCCCCCCAACAGGCTGTCCAGTCATAACTATCTGTAGATGTCTGAGCCCAGAGTTTGAAATATGAAGTCAGCAGAGTCCACATTCCACATGTGATGTAGGAAGTAGCCAGGATGCATTTCCTGAGCGTGCCATGCCCAGGTAGAGGACACACAGGCCAAATGGTCACGACTCACCTAGCAGTGAAATAGCTTCCAAAAAGCACTCGCCTTCCAGAAATGGAGAACTGACCCAGACCATGATGGAAAATGTGTGTAAAAAGCACTTATTTCAATGCACCACTCTTAGCCCAGGACCAGGAAAGACACTGAGTGAGGGTGCTCGTACAGCAGTAAAATTTCCTATTTGTTGACTTCATGTTCTGCAATAACACTTCGAAGTCTATTTTTCCCTTAGAATTTATTGTTTGTAAAATTCTCTGTGTAACTATGATTTCTTCTAGAAGACTGTGAGGAAGACCTGTAAGCTGTTTCCTGACAGGAGATGGAGAGGGGAGAGAAAATGAACTGTTAACAAGAATACTGCCTGCTGTCTGAATTGCCTTAATTCATGAAGGGACATAAAACTTAGACGAAAATTTATGGTTCCTTAACCCTGGGAATGTCTGGGTTGTTTAACAGCATGTTTGCGTTCACACAAGCATAGATCTGGGCTGGACCAGAGCGCCGGGCTGGAGCACCACTGTGGATGGATAGGGGCTCTTCAGGAAGGACCATCCAGGGGGATGCCCTTGCTGTGCAAGAGCAGCAGGGATGCATGGAGCTGTGCCCTGGGATGGACGATGAGCCAGCTTGGAGCCTGCAGGTTGGGATTAGTGAGTGTAACAATGCGGGTGACTTTGTGGTGGGTGCCCGCTACCAATAGCCTGATCAGGAAGAAGTAGATGAGCATTGCTGCAGACAGCTGGAAGAAGCCTGATGTTCACAAGCCCTGGTCCTCATGGGGGACTTTAATCACCCTGACATCTGCTGGATTGGCAAAACGGCAGGACACAAGAAATCCAGGAGGTTTCTGGAATGCACTGATGGTAACTTCCTGACACAAGTGATAGAGAAGCCAACAGGGGAGCACACTCTGACAGACCTGATACTTACAAACCAGTAGGAACTGGTGGTGGATATTAAGGTCGGGGGCAGCCTTGGCTGCAGTGACCATGAGATGTGGAGTTCAGGTTCCTGAGAGGCACAAGCGGTGCAAAAAGCAGGATCACAATTCTGAACTTCAGAACAGAGTTTGTCTTGTTCAAATACCTGTTTGGAAAAATCCCATGGGACATGGCCCTGGAGAGGAGAGGGATCCTAGGCAGCTGGTGGATTTTCAAGATCAACTCCTCCAAATTCAAGAATGGTCCATCCTGACAAGCAGAAAAGCAAGCAAAAGTGGCAGGAGGCCTGTGTGGATGAAGAAGGAGCACCTGAATAAACCCAGATATAAAAAAAGAATAATACATGAGTTGGAAGCAGGGTCAAATCACCCAGGATGAATATAGAGACACTGTTTAAACAAGTAGGGATGGAGCTAGGAAAGTCAAGGCCATCTGAAATGGAATTTGGCAATGGATGTGAAGGCCAACAAGGGCTTCTACAGTTTTATTAGCAGCAAAAGGAAGACTAAGGAAAATATGAACCTGCTGCTGACCTGGTGACAGAGGACACAGAAAAGACCAAAGTACTTGATGCCTTCTTCACTATGGTCTTTACTGGTAAGACTGGCCTTCAGGAGCCTCATGTCCTTGAGGCCAAAGGGAAAGTTCTGAGGAAGAAAACGTTATCCTTGCTGGAGGAAGAGCAGGATAGAGAATATTTAAACAAACCAGACGTACACAAGTCCTTGTGAGCTGAAGGGATTTGAAGGAATTTCCCTGTGGAAAGAGGATTTTGTGTTCTGAGCAGCTCTTGCACCTTTCTGTGACACCTGAGTTTAGGTTTTTTCTTCTGGAAAAAAAAAAAAATCTACTGAAGACTGATTTACCTTTCTCAATAAAATCACTTCTCCAACCTTAAAAACTCACTTCACAGCTGCAAGGCAATAGTAAAACTATTCAGCACTCAGTTTAAAACAAACAAACAAACAAACAGTCATCCAGGCAAGAAATAAAAACAATAATTGTAAACAACTGAATACCTCAAGTGATCTAAAGACAAAGCAAATAGTTTATGAAATGTACATAGGTAAACTACTATCTACTAAAACTAATATCAAAAGTAAACTGCAAACAGGAAAAAAAGGGCTGTAAAAAAGAGAGCATATCCTCAATAATAATTTGACCAGCTCTGCAGTTCAACATTTCTTAGGGCCATATTGAAATATTTATAAAATAAACATGATATTTACAAATGGAGATTATAAAGAAACACTGAAGGCTGTCTTGAAACTGTATTATTTTTCATGCATGTTATTTTTTGTGTTGGAATCTGTTAATTAACTGCGGTGTTATATTTTTGTGAAAAATATAATCAATTTATCCAAGCTGCTCTTCCATTTCAAAAGGTCTCAGAATAAGATTCTTCACCTATTCAGTTGAAAGCTAGCTATCCCACAGAGCCATTCTTTAATCACTTCAATGCATGCCTCCATAGAGAGCTGAAAGTGTTCTTGACTTTATTAAAACACATTTCTCCTTCCAAACTGAACGCTAATCCAGACTCAGAGTCAAAAGATCATCTTGCTCAGTTCTGGAAGGTTTTTTAATTTTTTGTTTCTGATGTTAATAAGCCTTGAAAGTTTGAGAATTGTTGCTGGTATATACTTTGATCAGTGGATTTGAAATGTAAGCTCTTTGGCCATGGCCCTTATTTTCATTATGTTCGGGCAGCGCTGAGTACAGTGGAGACTAAATTCATTTGGAGGCCTCCTAATGCCAACAGTAATACATAGTAATTATAGAAAGAATATTAATAAGCACACAAGTTTTAGTGAGACAAAAGATTTTGTTTGATTTCAGTCCCTTCTTGCCCTGTGATTTTTGATCTGAAGTCCACCGTAACAACTTAACAGGATTCCCTATGAATTAGTGTGTTTGTCAGACTGCAAAATGTGTCTCTAAGCTGAGCTGGGTGATACCAATGTCCTCTTCCCAGCTGCAGATACATTTGTGTGTCCAGTGGCTATTGCTTTTAACGTACCATTAAGAGAGTTTTTCCCATATGACTGAGCACATCTGTGAGCACCACAAATGGGGATGCTATAGAGCCTGGTTAGGAAGTGACCAGCCACTGAAAAGTAGCACTGGTGATTGCTTTGTTAACTGCAGGGCAACAAAACACAAAGCAAAGGTGCTCTGAAGGTGCACAGCCTGCCTGCTTCCAGCTTTGATGGATAGAGAGTTCCCCACGTATCTGCAGCAGCTGGGGAGCTGAAAAGTAGTTATGCCAGCTGAAGATGTCCTCACTGTTTTACTGGCTTGGCCCTTAACTTGTTTTCAAAAACTACAAATGTATATTGTAGCTTGAGAAACTATAGTCATTTATTTGGATTCTGGTTTTGTTTTCCTGCAGACTACAAAGGGCATTATTTTAAATCAGCAAGAGTTCTGTTTTGCATTAAAACTTCATTATAATGCATTTTTCTATCCTTCTGGCACACTGCTTCAGATCACCGGCATCCAAAAACTCACCTCACCCAGCTGAAAGATTGATCTGAATCACATTTTCAGGAAAAGATAAAATGAATGATAGGTTGTGGCTTGAAAACTTGGATAGCAGGTTCCAAAACGAGCAGCATTTATGGCTGATTTATAAGCACTTAAAAAATAGAATGGAAATACCAATATAGCCTTGACTACCAAAGAGCCTTTATAAAATCTCTCTTTAAATTATAATGTCTTGAATTTAATGCATTTTAATGTTCTTAATTTTGGATTAGGAAGGAAAAGGAATTAATGATTTTTGCACTATGTGGCTTTGCTATGGTAAGTCACAGCATCTCGTAATGACTTAGATGGCAATAATAAATAAACAAAATGGGCCTTAGGTTATTTTTTTTTCTCATTTGTATGCGCAAAGATGTTACCAAAGTTGCCTGTTTTCTCTCTGTAATGGTAACACAGTCCTTGTTTAACCTATGGTTGTTAAAGTCAGTTACCATCATCTTCCTACTATTTTGTATCATATGATTGCACTCCCAAGTCCACAGTATCTCTTGTGCTTGCTGCTGACATGTAGTTGAAAATCTGGACAGAAACATGAATTTGCCCATCTAACGACAAAAAGTATGAAAACCCCCCAAGTTTTGGACATTCTTTATTTCACCTTGGGGTTTCCATGGCAAAAAAGAACCCACTGATGGGAACAGTAAACAGGAGTGTCTGGGTGGGAATTGGCCTTGGTGGAGGATAAAGAAGTTCTTGTATTTTGGGGAGTAAATTAACTGGCATTTTCTGTTGCTTAGTGGTTTATTAGGTTGCACTTCATCATTTGTAGGTTCAGTGGTTTTGTCGCAGTTCTTAATGAGAAGGTCTAGTTGTCATTTGTGGTTTAAAGGTAGTTTGGTATTTGTGTGTGGTGAGAGGTCAAAGGTCTTGTAGCTAAGGGAGTTAGGTTTCCTGTCTTTAATTATTGCTAATGAATATTCAACTGTTGAAGGGGACAGGAATGGCTTAGCTAAAAGTATCAATAATCCGAGTGACTAGTGACGGACAGAGCCCAAAGAGCAGTGAGCTGCAGAACTTATTTGGGGATTCCTGTGCTTGGTGTTTTATATAGTGATTGTGTGAATAAGCAGCAGGCTAATACTGTCCTTGAGGGGTTACCTGAGGAAAGTACTTTTTTTATGCAATGTCACTGGAAAGAGTTCTTGGGTGAGAAAATTTAAGGACATGGATAATGATGGAATTCAAAAGAGTTTGAAAACAGCAAGGAGAAAAAGGGAGAGGAAACTGCAAGGGCAGATCAAAATTTGTGGATACGTAGTGTGCTAGCCCACCAACTGTCCTTTGAAAGAGATGCTTCATAGAAGTACATCCCCTTAAGGCCAAGGCAGAAGTAGAGCTTGGACAACAGAGAAATTTTTTTTTGTTTGAGGAACAGACAAAACATTTTCTACACTGAAGAAAGAGGATAAGTGAGCAGAAAGAGAAGACAACATGGCAAGAAAAAAAGACATAAGAGATGCAAGTTTCACAAGAAGAGAGGAAAGGAAAATGGGAATAGCTAGGGATGAAGACTCTAGGAGAGAGTAAGATAACAGACTGTGAATAAAAAGCAGAGTATAGGCAGATGGGTGGGTGAAGAGAGCGCAGTGCATCAGTACGAGGGAAGGTAAGCAATGGGACACTTGTTCAACAAAATGAAGCACATGTTTTCTTTGAGGGTGGCAGCTCCCCGAGGACTGGAGCTATAGACCACAGTTCGGAAGGGGTATGCAAGACAGTGGGGAAGAATTCATGGCTCACCTTCACATGAGGACAAATGACATTACCAGGTGACCTTGGGACCAAGGAAGTAATAGCTCAGGTGATTTTTAGCCCTGAGAAGAGGGTGAAGGTGTGAGAGGACAATGCTGTTCAACAGATAGCCCAAGGCTGGTGCTATAAGATCTTGGGATATTTGGCCATTGCAATATTAGATCAGAGTGGACCTTTGGATCAATGAATCCAGCCCCTGCTACTGTAGAGAAACAGATTTTGTAATCTCCATGGAATTACAGAAAACAGACCCCCCATTCCTTAAAAATCTGATGAAATTATACTCTGGTATCAAGACTCCAGCAGTTGATAAGAAAAACTTAGATCCTAGAAAGTGGGAGGGAGGAAAGCTAGAAGAGGTTCATAGTCATCCCTCCTGATATTTCTACATGAGGAAAGGAAAACGGCAGCAGTAAGGGCATATCACATCTTAGGAGAGAGCAGGCAGAAATGTTGTTCAGCAGACAGTGGGAATGGTGAGTCCCAGCTACATCTCAAGGTACAGTTAAATGGCAGAGTCTGGAAAAAAAAATGCATTATGCATTTTGCTGCTGTGCTCTATGGGACTCTGATGGTTCGGAGTCTACAGAAACCTGCTGGGATAGCAGTCATGACTGAAGTACCAGTATTGATGTATGTCATTGCTCAAAGAGGACAGATACTGAAATAAGGTAACCTAGTCAACTTAATTGCTCCTGTCTGTGATAGACTGCAAAGTGTCAGAACAAGTTTTGGTCCAAATCATTTAGACATGAACAAAGAACTTGGTGCAGAGGTAACTCTGTGGCTGGGATTCACAATTTCAAGAGGGAACCCAACATACTAAAAGAATAAGTGAATGCAGTCAGCCCAGACTGAGGAACTCGGGAACTAACTGCGAAGGACTCTGGGAATGTTGTTCTGTCAGAAGTATGCAAACTGTCAGGAAGCTCCTTCCCAAGCTAGACTCAGTCTTTACAAATCAGAAATATATTAGAAATAAATAGAGAACCTATTTGGAGGAGAAAAACTAATGAGCAAATAAAGCTGGCCTCTGCAAGGTAGGGACTACTGGTGTAGAAAGAATAGTGCTGGAAGTCCAGCCAAGTTAGAACTGGAAAAGGGTATTAAAATGAATAGAGAAAAAAAAAAGTTTGCTTAGCTATAGGAAACTTAGGTCAAAGAACTTTTGTCTAAAACTGGTCCTCTTAGTGTGATCAAAGAATAGAAGTATTTTGCACAGGCAGAGCTGGGATTATTTAACCTGAGAGAATGAAAGCTGAGAAGGGATCTATGAATGCTGTCTGCAAATACATCTGGGTGGGAAGGCACCACAGAGGAATAAAAGTTCAGTCTGGAAACTGGAGGAAAGTTTCTGACCATGAGATCTGTGAGGTTCTGGAAAGGTCTTCCAGTGGGAATAAGGTGGAGCTGGCACAGTTTATGGATGAGATTATCAGATAGTTATCTATGACAGTAGGAATTTTCACTCAGTGATCTGGGATTTTCCTTCCACTGCAACATTACTTCTAATCTGAGGGCTAGCATAACAAGTCTTTCTGCGAAGGAAGGGAAAGACAATTGCGAGGAAAAAGGCTGAAAATGTTAGTTTGCATAATGACACGATGGGAAGTACAGCAGTGGTTTTGATGGTCTGGGTGTATAATTATTATATCTGGCTTATTATTAGCCAAGATTTGTGGGGTCTATGTAGTTTTAAAACTCCTTTAGTTACAATTCATCTGTGGCTTACGGCATAATATTTCTTTGGGTAGAAATGAAAATAAAAATGTCTCAAGAAAACAATGAGTATTTTTCTTTCATGAGATGAAAATACCTTGGTTAAGGATGGATAAAGCAGAATGATTCAAATGTAATCTCTTCTAATAGCCTACCAAACCTGCACCCCAAAACTGAATTGAATTAATTTCCCTTTCTCTTTGCCCTTGGCTGAAAGCCTTTCATGAGTCTCTGAGAAGAGCACTGGGCTGCAGTTCTCTTTCTGGGTCCCTTTGTTCCTTCTGCATGTCACCTTTTCCAGAGAAAAGAGTGCAGTGATTGGAAGAAATATCTTCTCTGTCTGAAAACAGATGCAGGAATACCATGTTTCAGCTGTGGGATAGATCAGTACAGGTTTGTAGGATTGTAACACAGAATAGACAGATGTTTTGAAAACATTGTTAGAGCCACCAAGCTATATGGGATATGAATAAACAGGATTTTAACTGGAGCTGTGGCGTGAAGCAGGAACTCTATTAATGTTTGAAGACAATATTTTTAAAGTCACTTGTGAATAAACAGGTGGAAAAACTTGAAACAAAGCATCCTCTGCTAGAAAAAGGATGAAATGGATCTTGCCGAGGTTCCCCAGCAACCTTAGATGACAGTCAGTTGTTCTCAACAGGCTACACCAACATTTTGCAGCTATTTAGAGATGCAGCACTGCATACCCAAAGGGTAGGAAAATGTGGTTTGTAGTAGAACAGCTGCTGCTAATAATGCAAGTGATGAACTGAAATGAACAATGGATATTAAGTTTTTAAAGTTTCGCTAGTCCCCTCTGGCTATGCTACCTATTACAGGCCTGCTTTGATTTCACACCAGAGTATATCATGATTCAATGGGAACCATGTAAGTTAAGCCAATGTGAAATTCAAATCAGACTATGTATGTTTGTGGGAACAAATGGGATAGGATTTAAATCTTTTGTTCATGTGTTACAGTTTTCCTTACAATCGAGGTTTAGATTTTATTTTTATGTATGTATGTATAAAAAAAACCCCAAACCCAGACAAAATAGACAATCTGGGAAAACGGCCTTGCAAATTAGAACAGCCCCAGATCTTTCGTGTGATGATTTCTGGCATTATTAGGCTTAAACTGAGAGATGCCAATGCTGAAACAGGTGATTGAGAAAAATGTGAGAGTGCATGGAAATGAATCATTTGTTTTGTACAATAATAATTCATTCAGTTAGCAAAAAAATTCCTAAAGCTCTTCAAGTGTATTTGTAAGAAATCTGTTGTTACTGCAGAAAGACGTTGTTAAGTGCCACAAACAAAGCATAGAAGTCAAATTCAGAGCCATTCAGTCACGATGAGGAGCACTTTATTCCCTTATTTGACCTATTG
Source organism: Egretta garzetta (assembly GCF_000687185.1). Lineage (NCBI taxonomy): Eukaryota > Metazoa > Chordata > Aves > Pelecaniformes > Ardeidae > Egretta > Egretta garzetta. Next base: position 1,453,504 of record NW_009258615.1, on the reverse strand, counting down.
ATTTCAAGTAAGGCAAATCTGAATTTATTTCAGTTGGCAGACGTGGGCTGTACAAAGCAGGACTGAGGAAACACTGGCCCCATCCCTGGAAGCATTCAAGGCCAGGTTGGATGGGGCTCTGAGCAACCTGATCTAGTTGGCGGTGTCCCTGCTGACTGCAGGGGGGTTGGACTCGATGACCTCTAGTGGTCCCCTCCAGCCCAAAACATTCTATGATTCTATGATTCTATGAACTTATGTCCTTCGATTTTTACCCATTTTATTCCCCCTGAGATGTTTGCACTTTTGGTGGCAACTTGGAAACTTGTCTGGACATGTGGAAAATGGTCTGTATTTTCCAAAACAAAATAGTGCTGCTTGCCCACAGCCCACAGTAGCTTGAGGAACACCTTGTTTGGAGATCAGAGACCAGGTCAGATTGCACACAAATACACAAGTGTTTCCAACTTAATTTTCTGAAATGCTGCTGTACGCTTCAGGTGATTTACTTCCTCCCTCTGGATTGGGATGTTTGCTCCAGTTACACCTAAGCCATTAGATTCAGTGGCTCTTGCAGAGAACGAGCCACTATTTTGGTTTGTTTTGCATTGATTTCCAGTTTTTCAGTTCTATTTGTGTTTTAAAGAGTAATCAATAATATTATTCTTACAGTGCTTTAAATTATTGCCATTCACTTCTTTTTGATCTTCTTTCTCTAAGGAGTCATCATTTGCCTCATTTGCAGCAACATCTTTTATCCACTTGCAGATTTATTGTGCTGTG
>NW_009258615.1:1437208-1452675 GCF_000687185.1 Egretta garzetta | reverse complement strand
CTTTTTTTTTTCTGAGAGCTCTTCTTTGCCCGCTGCCCTGCTATTTTTCTTGCAATTATGTTACTTTTACGTGTGCAGCATGTCCCCTCTGGAGTGAAATGTCCATGTTGTTCCACAATAATGGTCCAAAACAGTGTACCCTGAAGAAGTGACCATGTGGTTTTGACTTATGTCTGTAGATTACTCCAGTAAGTAATGTTTATAAGAAGTATAAGGAATCACTTTTCAGAATGCAGCAGAACCTTAAACTTCTTCAAAAATATAGTTAGCTAATTGGATTCAAAAGCGAGCCATATTTGATTTCTTTTTAATTCCATGTCTTTTCTGCAACGAAGTGAAAGTTTAATTATTGCAGGACATTTTGTATTTTATCTTCTGTTTTCCAAATGACTCATCCTTCTTCTTGGAATGAGTATGTCTTCGATGGCTCATTTTTGAGAATTCAAATCCAGAAATGTTCTTATCTTGGATGACAACCATTGAACTGGTGGTATCTGCAAAGAGCACTTATAAAAGAATAAGTCAAAGGTAGGGGACCGCAAGCGCTTTTGAACACATGCAGGAGAGCCATGCAAAAGATGGAAAAAAGGAGAGTTTGGCTTGATTAAATGCAGGTGTTATGAACATGGAGCAGAAGAAAAGACTTTATTAAGCTCAGGGGTTATTTAAAAATTTATGAGACCATGAAAAATACCAGCTCTTTTCCAATTAAAAGAAAACCACCACCAACAAAAAAAGGATCTTAGGAGCTGCAAAAGAGCAAGAGGTAGCAGCACTAAGCAAATCTTGTTCTGCTTTATTTGTTTGCTTGAAGGGGCCAGGGAGTTGACTCAGCCTTGCCGCAGCAGTAGCCTCAGTGACACCCCAGCCAAAATCCAGGGTCCTTCTGGCTCACGGCGCTGCTGCTACTGCAGAGTGACTCTGTAATCTCTACCTACCCTTCTTCTCCCAGTCCATGTTCCTGTGATGCTCTGAAGCTGAAAAGCGACTTACTAATACTTATTGCAACCATTGTTTGTCTTCAAAATTTCTCAGAGAGGGTCAAACATCTTCTGGGTGGCCTCAAGCTGATTTTGCTTCTTTTTATGATCTTCCTGAGAAGAAAAAAACTGCATTGATTTAGCAGCATGGTCTGCCTATGGGAGCATACCTACGAGTCATTTCTGCTTGTGGGGAGGCAGCTGTAGGGATCCCCTCCTGTGCCAAGCGCTTTGTTTCCCCCGGTGTTTGTGCATGCAGCACATGAAGTCGTTAAAATGCCCGCTCCACTCATTGCAGCCTTGGTGGCTGCTGTTGTCACACGTTGACCTTCCCACAGTACTGTGTTCCACAGGCATGAACTAGAAAGGGTTTCTAAATTTCCATACTAATTCTTCTAGGTTGCCATGCTGTCCTCTGCCTAGCCTGCTCAGTGCTCGCCTGCCAGAGGACCTGGTGCTGCTTGCTCCATTGGCCCCAGAGGCTAAATTTTGATTTCAACCTGTGGAGATTTGCTCCTCTAAGCCTCCAGTCTCTGAATGTTTCCAGTTGGTGTGTTGGTATCACCAAAGACTGTCTAGCATCACAGAAAGGATTGAGACACCGTCTAAAAATATCAATCTCGTGACATTGTTTAATAGTTTTTTGGCCAAAGAGAGACTTCTGAGGATGATAGAAGTACTGGTAACACTTCAGGTGACAACAGTGGTGCCTCTAAACCCAAAAGTCTATTACTCCTTTCTCAGAATGAGAACACGGCAATGTTAGAGCTCAGCAGCTTTCTTACTGCTTTTCTTTTCCTCTCAGCAGAGCAGATTTTGTGAGCTCTGCAAGTGTTTTCCAGACACATCTACAATGCGTAGTGAAGTCTGGTATGAAGAAACTTGTGGAAAGGCTGCCCTGAGCTGATTTTTCAGGGCCAGAAATCTGAGATAATTGTGGGATCCAGGACCCATTGGGATCAGCTCTTACTTCAGTAGAATGGTATGTGCTAAAAGTTTAACGATGCTCTACTCCTTACAGCTATTTATGGAAGAAATTTATGGAGGATTTTTGGTGTCTAGATGAAGCGATAATTGTAACGTTTTCCTTAATGACACTAGGTGAAAGATTGCCCCTGTCAAGTTCTCTACTCTTGAAATACGTGGAAATAAATTGCCTTGAAATTGAACATGGAGAGGAAATTGGTCAAAAAGAAGCATTAAACAACAACAAAACACTCCTACCCAACCTGTGTGTCCCACTTTGTAGAGTATGATTGCAATATACACATTTCCTAGGGAAGCAGCAGCGTTACATATTGATATTACAGTGTTAAACCCATAGTAGCAGCAGTAACCTGAAGTAAATTCTTGCAGACTTTCAGCAAAGATTGAAGAGCTTCCACAGAATTTGTCCAAATCGTGCTGCAAATCCATGTCTCCCAGAGTAAATGGCACTTCTTAGTACTTGGAAATTACATCTGGAAGTAGTATTTTCTCTACAGCCTAGAAAATCTAGTCTCTCAGCAACTCTGGCTCTCCAGCTTCCAGAATTGCTGCTTGAATGGATATATTGTGCAAAATCAGATTGATTTGGCATACAACAGGGTGCTCTCATCTCGTCGCACAGAAAGCCAAATGCTTCATTAAATATTTTGCCAGTTCTACTTTTTAGAAACAGCACTTAACTGCACAGTTACTACAGCCATTACAATCCACTGAAGTGCTGCAATAAATTGCCTGTCACCTGAATGGGAAAGTTTACATAATAGAACAAAATACAAGATTTTATACTACTAGCCATTGAAAATATATATACACATTTACACAGTTTGGACGTTGGATAAAAACTGCTGGCATCACAGTATTACAGCCCGGACTGCAGTTAGAAAGTAGTATTAATAGTCACTGTCTTTCTCAAAAGGGTGCTTTTAATTTCTGGTTTTAAAGTGAATATTGTTACTTCTGAACCCGAGTACTTCAGTCAAAATGAAAGGGTCCAGTACTGTTTTCTACAGCTAACTGTGCCAAGAAGCAGATGCTAGTCTGTAATATGTATTTAGATATAAGGCCAGAATCTGACCTCTGCTGATGCTGTTTTTCACCTGTTCTTGGCCCAGTGGTCCTTAGGTGGACCCAATTCTGCAGAAGCATAGTGTGGAAAAGGGCTGAGGGAAAAGATAATGAACTCGAATCTACTAGTTATGGACGCCAGTGTGTTCTTAGAATCATAGAATCATAGAATCATAGAATCATAGAATCATAGAATCATAGAATGTTTAGGGTTGGAAGGGACCACTAGTGGTCATCTAGTCCAACCCCCCTGCAGTGAGCAGGGACACTGCTAACTAGATCAGGTTGCTCAGAGCCCCATCCAACCTGGCCTTGAATGTTCCCAGGGATGGGGCCTCCACTACCTCTCTGGGCAACCTGTTCCAGTGTTTTACCACCCTCGTTGTAAAAAATTTCTTCCTTACCTCTAGCCTGAACCTACCCTGTTCTAGTTTAAAACCATTTCCCCTTGTCCTAACACAGCTGGCCCTACTAAAAAGATTTTCCCCATCTTTCCTATAGGCCCCCTTAAGGTACTGAAAGGCCGCAATCAGGTCTCCCCGTAGCCTTCTTTTCTCCAGACTGAACAAGCCCAACTCTCTCAGCCTGTCCTCATAGGAGAGGTGCTCCAGCCCTCGGATCATTTTTGTAGCCCTCCTCTGGACCCGTTCCAACAGTTCCATGTCCTTCTTGTGCTGAGGGCTCCAGAGCTGGACGCAGTACTCCAGGTGAGGTCTCACCAGAGCTGAGTAGAGGGGCAGAATCACCTCCCTCGACCTGCTGGCCACGCTTTTCCTGATGCAGCCCAGAGTAGGGTTGGCCTTCTGGGCTGCCAGCGCACATTGCCGGCTCATGTCTAGCTTTTCATCCATGTCTTGTTGCAGACAGGTGTGTCTGGTGGCCATGTATGAAAAACGTTGCATTCTAACACATGTAATGGAAGTAACGAGGCTGTAGCAGTGTTTCTTTCATGGAAAGAGGTGATTTCCAGCAGTCAGATGATAATTTAATTAGAGCTTCACAGGTCAAAGGTAATACACTCGGAAAAGCCATGTGGTCAAAGGTAATGTATTCGGAAAAGCCATGTCTGCTCACAGAGCACAAGTGCCACATCCTTGTGGCAAGACACTTGCCAGTGGGGGTGATAGTGTGAAAGTGCTCTCTTTTCCAGATGGTTACAGGTGGAGCACCAGCACTGCAGCTTTCAGATGGCAAAGGCTGCAGCAGGGGAGGCAGGGTCTGCAGGCAAGAAAAAAAGCTCATTTGCCTCCTGGCCAAGCAGGCAGTTTCAAAAGCCACCCAGGTTATCGCTGCTGTTCACTGGTGATATAGAAACAGCTGGGACTCTACCCTTAGAGGAAGATGGTGGGAAGGTGGTGTCAACAGGTGGACGCTGCCTCTGAGTGGGATTACTGCAGCCTCTGAAATTCCAAATCTGGTGATAAATAAAAAAAAAATTAACAACATTCATCAAGTATAAAGGGATTTTAAAAATATTCATATATATATATATTCTAAAAGACAAACAAATGCATTCAGAACTTCTGCCACTGAAATTATTTCTTTAGACGTAAATGCTTTCGTGATTTCTAGAAGTTCTCTTTGTTACCTGAGCTGCCTGACAAGACTTACTGCTGTTTGCCCAGGGTAACCTGGGTACGTCCTTGCAGTCTTGGAAAGAAAGGCAAGACACGGTACCCTTTAATTTGCATGAACAAGCTTGACTGAGTCACTGGAGAAGTGAGCAGTGAGCTATTCATAAACAGGGACTTTTAACATACTATGCTCTTCATATATATTATGAACTTGTGTGGCCCTCTAATTACCATCCAGTCATCAGAGCATCAAAGTGCCTTTACTTTGTTTGCAGTCCTGAAAAACTAGCATCAGGCTTTATGAGCCTAACAATATATCAGGAAGCATCATTTTTGCTTTATATTATGGGATTATTTTTTTTTTTTTATCACGAGAAGAAACTTTCTACCTAATCATTGCAATAAAGCTTTTGTGAGGCTTTTGGAAAATTATTTTGTACTTGCACTGCTGAAAATTGATGCTGGGTCCTATTTATATGTTTAAAAATAAGTCCTTAAATCTTTTAAAGTACAGACAGCTTGTGGGACTTCCCTGTAGGTGCCCCTGTTTATATTGCCGAAGTTTAGCTAGTGGCTGCAAAAACCCAGCAGCCAACTTCCTAATGAGCTTGTTTTGACAGGACTGCATAGCTCATTGCTTATTAATGCACCGTGTTGCTGGCTGGATCATGCAACACTTTCTGGAACTGTAAAAGTGATTCAAGAGACTATATCAAAACCAGGCTGCAAACGTAATTTGGAAGCAGATTCACTGGTTTGACAATCCAGTTTAAATTTTCAGGGAAGCACTGTCATTTTCCCATGTACTGTGATTCTTTTCAGCTCAAAACTTTTAGAGCCTTCAGTACACTGGGACAAATTTATCCTGGGGATAACTCTAATGAAGTGAGTGAAGTCACACCAGGGATTCATTTGGCTCATTACTAACATCTTGTCTTCTACTAGCATGCTCTGCATCTCTCCGTCGACACACTCTGTGCTGTGATGAAGACGGAAATGGTCAGTTCCTTTTCCAGGCTCCCCTGTCTTTTCCATGGCAAGTCACATTTTGGATTTTTAAAATCAGAGCAGCATAAGTGCTATGGGCTGAGTGGAGTGTAAAAACCAGGCAATATCGCAGTCATAATAGAGAGAATTGCAGCGATCAGTGGGCAGATACCTTCTTCAAACAAACTGTTCCCTCTTATAATGCTAGGTACTTCAAATTTTACAGTGTAAATATATCTTATTACTGTACGTAGGGATCCATGAGGTCTCAATGACCCTGCTGACTTGCCATATGACCTCCTATGGGATTTCCAATATGCAGTATTTCTGGGGAGAACCCTTTTCCATCTGAAATGTATAAAGACTAATTAATATCTGACATCAGCAATCTTTGCCAGCCTTGAAGAATTGATCTCTTTGGCCTGAGTATTAATCTGACATTGCAGTCTCAACACTGGCTACTTAGTCATGACCTCCAGCATTTTTGCAAAACATTTTTATTAACTTAGATTTTTAGTTTGCATAATGAAACCTCCAGAGTAAATACAGTAGCTGTGCTTCATTCTTCTATTCGCACAAATACATAGGGAGGAACTGCAAAGGGAGACTAGAGAGTACAAAACTCTTTATTAAAACCTTTTTATTTTTTATTAAAATCTTAAATACACTGTGATTACGTTATATACATATGTGTACATGTGGGTAGATACACACAGACACGTGCATACATGTGAATATATATATGCACACAAAGACATATGCACATCTTCCTCCCGGAGTATGTATGGTGTTTGTATCGCATTGATTATATGGCATTGTCCTTAAAAATCATAGGGCATAACACTGCACAAAACTTTGTCAGTATGTATCTGCCAAGACAACTAAATCTGGAGCTACACGGCACCATGTCAGGTCAAGTCTTTGGGGATCAAGGCTTGAAAACCAAAAAACTATGTACCTATGCGGAGAAGTATGATTCTAAGGAATTTAAAATGTATCACTGAGTTTGTTCCACTTTTATAGGTTAAATGTTTTATGACAGCTATTTCCTCTGGCATTTGAGTTCCTGCAGTACTATTGGGATGTAGTGAATGACCAAAAAGGGGGTCTCTGGTTTTTAGTTTTCGTAATTATCTGTTTTGGTGGGGAGAGACGTGCGCAGTTCTTGCTGGCCGATGGGGCCACCTCTGGGACTGATGGGAGATCATTGCAGTGGATGAGCAGGACACTCAGTATCTTCTGCTTTTGGACCTCTTCAGCCCAAGAGTTCCAGAACATCTTCTTTGTGTGGGTCTGACACACTCTTCTTAGGAGTTCTAAGAAACATATTTACCTACAAGTCTATGTCTTTCTCTCTCTCTCTCTCTCTCTGCACCAGATGGACTTGCCTAACCTCCTCTGTGAATGAGTTTTCAAGACAGAGATATGGCAATATGGTCAGAAATCAGTGATCAGACTAAAATCTTCTTTGATATTTGTAGAGCTCTCACAGATGTCATTAGAGTTACCTGAATATACCTGAATGCCAAACTTGGTCTTAAGTTCCTATAAGTTAATAGCATCAATAGAATAATGTAGTTAGAAGACCTCAGGAGGGTTTCATAACTTATGATATGATTTCAACTCTGATAGATGTTCATTGGGCTAGAATAAGCCTTTGTCTTTTCCATACTAAAAGAACCTGCACTGACTGGCTTTGCTCAAGACATTTCATATGATTTATAATAAAAGATTTATTTTTTTCTGTGAAAATAACACAGAATCAGAATCACAGAATCACAGAATCACAGAATCGTAAGGGTTGGAAGGGACCTCAGGAGATCATCTAGTCCAACCCCCCTGCTAAAGCAGGCTCACCTAGAGCATGCTACACAGGACTTCATCCAGGCGGGCTTTGAATATCTCCAGAGAAGGAGACTCCACAACCTCCCTGGGCAGCCTGTTCCAGTGCTCTGCCACCCTCAGAGTGAAGAAGTTCTTCCTCATATTCAACTGAAACCTCTCGTGTTTCAGTTTGCATCCATTGCCCCTAGTCCTGTCGCTGGACACCACTGCAAACAGACTGCTTCTGTCCTCTTGACTTCCGCCCTTAAGATATTTGTATGCATTGATGAGATCCCCTCTCAGTCTTCTCTTCTTCAGGCTGAACAAGCCCAACTCTCTCAGCCTTTCCTCGTAGGGGAGATGCTCCAGTCCCTTTATCATTCTGGTAGCTCTCCTCTGGACTCTTTCTAGGAGTTCCTCGTCTTTCTTGAACTGGGGAGCCCAGAACTGGACACAGTACTCCAGGTGGGGTCTCACCAGGGCAGAGTAGAGGGGGAGGAGAACCTAGGGTTGGAAGGGACCACTAGTGGTCATCTAGTCCAACCCCCCTGCAGTGAGCAGGGACACTGCTAACTAGATCAGATTGCTCAGAGCCCCATCCAACCTGGCCTTGAATGTTTCCAGGGATGGGGCCTCCACTACCTCTCTGGGCAACCTGTTCCAGTGTTTTACCACTCTCATTGTAAAAAATTTCTTCCTTACCTCTAGCCTGAACCTACCCTGTTCTAGTTTAAAACCATTTCCCCTTGTCCTAACACAGCTGGCCCTATGAAAAAGACGTTCCCCATCTTTCCTATAGGCCCCCTTTAGGTACTGGAAGGCCGCAATCAGGTCTCCCCGTAGCCTCCTTTTCTCCAGACTGAACAAGCCCAACTCTCTCAGCCTGTCCTCATAGGAGAGGTGCTCCAGCCCTCGGATCATTTTTGTAGCCCTCCTCTGGACCCGTTCCAACAGTTCCATGTCCTTCTTGTGCTGAGGGCTCCAGAGCTGGACGCAGTACTCCAGGTGAGGTCTCACCAGAGCTGAGTAGAGGGGCAGAATCACCTCCCTCGACCTGCTGGCCACGCTTCTTTTGATGCAGCCCAGAGTACGGTTGGCCTTCTGGGCTGCCAATGCACATTGCCGGCTCATGTCTAGCTTTTCATCCATGTCTTGTTGCAGACAGGTGTGTCTGGTGGCCATGTATGAAAAACGTTGCATTCTAACACATGTAATGGAAGTAACGAGGCTGTAGCAGTGTTTCTTTCATGGAAAGAGGTGATTTCCAGCAGTCAGATGATAATTTAATTAGAGCTTCACAGGTCAAAGGTAATACACTCGGAAAAGCCATGTGGTCAAAGGTAATGTATTCGGAAAAGCCATGTCTGCTCACAGAGCACAAGTGCCACATCCTTGTGGCAAGACACTTGCCAGTGGGGGTGATAGTGTGAAAGTGCTCTCTTTTCCAGATGGTTACAGGTGGAGCACCAGCACTGCAGCTTTCAGATGGCAAAGGCTGCAGCAGGGGAGGCAGGGTCTGCAGGCAAGAAAAAAAGCTCATTTGCCTCCTGGCCAAGCAGGCAGTTTCAAAAGCCACCCAGGTTATCGCTGCTGTTCACTGGTGATATAGAAACAGCTGGGACTCTACCCTTAGAGGAAGATGGTGGGAAGGTGGTGTCAACAGGTGGACGCTGCCTCTGAGTGGGATTACTGCAGCCTCTGAAATTCCAAGTCTGGTGATAAATAAAAAAAAAATTAACAACATTCATCAAGTATAAAGGGATTTTAAAAATATTCATATATATATATATTCTAAAAGACAAACAAATGCATTCAGAACTTCTGCCACTGAAATTATTTCTTTAGACGTAAATGCTTTCGTGATTTCTAGAAGTTCTCTTTGTTACCTGAGCTGCCTGACAAGACTTACTGCTGTTTGCCCAGGGTAGCCTGGGTACGTCCTTGCAGTCTTGGAAAGAAAGGCAAGACACGGTACCCTTTAATTTGCATGAACAAGCTTGACTGAGTCACTGGAGAAGTGAGCAGTGAGCTATTCATAAACAGGGACTTTTAACATACTATGCTCTTCATATATATTATGAACTTGTGTGGCCCTCTAATTACCATCCAGTCATCAGAGCATCAAAGTGCCTTTACTTTGTTTGCAGTCCTGAAAAACTAGCATCAGGCTTTATGAGCCTAACAATATATCAGGAAGCATCATTTTTGCTTTATATTATGGGATTATTTTTTTTTTTTTATCACGAGAAGAAACTTTCTACCTAATCATTGCAATAAAGCTTTTGTGAGGCTTTTGGAAAATTATTTTGTACTTGCACTGCTGAAAATTGATGCTGGGTCCTATTTATATGTTTAAAAATAAGTCCTTAAATCTTTTAAAGTACAGACAGCTTGTGGGACTTCCCTGTAGGTGCCCCTGTTTATATTGCCGAAGTTTAGCTAGTGGCTGCAAAAACCCAGCAGCCAACTTCCTAATGAGCTTGTTTTGACAGGACTGCATAGCTCATTGCTTATTAATGCACCGTGTTGCTGGCTGGATCATGCAACACTTTCTGGAACTGTAAAAGTGATTCAAGAGACTATATCAAAACCAGGCTGCAAACGTAATTTGGAAGCAGATTCACTGGTTTGACAATCCAGTTTAAATTTTCAGGGAAGCACTGTCATTTTCCCATGTACTGTGATTCTTTTCAGCTCAAAACTTTTAGAGCCTTCAGTACACTGGGACAAATTTATCCTGGGGATAACTCTAATGAAGTGAGTGAAGTCACACCAGGGATTCATTTGGCTCATTACTAACATCTTGTCTTCTACTAGCATGCTCTGCATCTCTCCGTCGACACACTCTGTGCTGTGATGAAGACGGAAATGGTCAGTTCCTTTTCCAGGCTCCCCTGTCTTTTCCATGGCAAGTCACATTTTGGATTTTTAAAATCAGAGCAGCATAAGTGCTATGGGCTGAGTGGAGTGTAAAAACCAGGCAATATCGCAGTCATAATAGAGAGAATTGCAGCGATCAGTGGGCAGATACCTTCTTCAAACAAACTGTTCCCTCTTATAATGCTAGGTACTTCAAATTTTACAGTGTAAATATATCTTATTACTGTACGTAGGGATCCATGAGGTCTCAATGACCCTGCTGACTTGCCATATGACCTCCTATGGGATTTCCAATATGCAGTATTTCTGGGGAGAACCCTTTTCCATCTGAAATGTATAAAGACTAATTAATATCTGACATCAGCAATCTTTGCCAGCCTTGAAGAATTGATCTCTTTGGCCTGAGTATTAATCTGACATTGCAGTCTCAACACTGGCTACTTAGTCATGACCTCCAGCATTTTTGCAAAACATTTTTATTAACTTAGATTTTTAGTTTGCATAATGAAACCTCCAGAGTAAATACAGTAGCTGTGCTTCATTCTTCTATTCGCACAAATACATAGGGAGGAACTGCAAAGGGAGACTAGAGAGTACAAAACTCTTTACTAAAACCTTTTTATTTTTTTATTAAAATCTTAAATACACTGTGATTACGTTATATACATATGTGTACATGTGGGTAGATACACACAGACACGTGCATACATGTGAATATATATATGCACACAAAGACATATGCACATCTTCCTCCCGGAGTATGTATGGTGTTTGTATCGCATTGATTATATGGCATTGTCCTTAAAAATCATAGGGCATAACACTGCACAAAACTTTGTCAGTATGTATCTGCCAAGACAACTAAATCTGGAGCTACACGGCACCATGTCAGGTCAAGTCTTTGGGGATCAAGGCTTGAAAACCAAAAAACTATGTACCTATGCGGAGAAGTATGATTCTAAGGAATTTAAAATGTATCACTGAGTTTGTTCCACTTTTATAGGTTAAATGTTTTATGACAGCTATTTCCTCTGGCATTTGAGTTCCTGCAGTACTATTGGGATGTAGTGAATGACCAAAAAGGGGGTCTCTGGTTTTTAGTTTTCATAATTATCTGTTTTGGTGGAGAGAGACGTGCGCAGTTCTTGCTGGCCGATGGGGCCACCTCTGGGACTGATGGGAGATCATTGCAGTGGATGAGCAGGACACTCAGTATCTTCTGCTTTTGGACCTCTTCAGCCCAAGAGTTCCAGAACATCTTCTTTGTGTGGGTCTGACACACTCTTCTTAGGAGTTCTAAGAAACATATTTACCTACAAGTCTATGTCTTTCTCTCTCTCTCTCTCTCTCTGCACCAGATGGACTTGCCTAACCTCCTCTGTGAATGAGTTTTCAAGACAGAGATATGGCAATATGGTCAGAAATCAGTGATCAGACTAAAATCTTCTTTGATATTTGTAGAGCTCTCACAGATGTCATTAGAGTTACCTGAATATACCTGAATGCCAAACTTGGTCTTAAGTTCCTATAAGTTAATAGCATCAATAGAATAATGTAGTTAGAAGACCTCAGGAGGGTTTCATAACTTATGATATGATTTCAACTCTGATAGATGTTCATTGGGCTAGAATAAGCCTTTGTCTTTTCCATACTAAAAGAACCTGCACTGACTGGCTTTGCTCAAGACATTTCATATGATTTATAATAAAAGATTTATTTTTTTCTGTGAAAATGAATCCTATGAACAACTTCTCTTTTTATTTAATAAATATTTCAAATGGTTTCAGATCTGTTCACTGTATGTGTGGATTAAATACAATAATTTTCTTTAACATTAGGAGTGTGCCTAAATATTACCTTTTTGTTTATATTGCTAGGTATTCTGCTGTGCTATGCCCCTGTAAACTTTCAGCACTCATTGCAGGAATCAGAAACAGGAGAATGTGGTACATTGTCTTTGGCTTTATGATAAGACATAAATGTTTTGGTTTCAGTCCATGTTGCTTTCACCGTCATGGAATTTGGCTTTAAAAATTAGCTTTTAAAAAATATAACATCTCAAATTGAAGAAAGCTGACTTAAAAGAAAGTAAAATGTGCATTATGTTGCATGCATTTTATGATATATGATATATTCATATGGTATCCTAAATACTAAGAACCCTTCAACCTTTGTTGAGTTTAACAGAAAACTCTTGTGACTCCTAGCGAAATGTCTGATAAATATTAATTTCTCTGTTTTTGTTGAAAAGCTAAAAATTGGCCACGCTTCCTACAATTCTATTTTTTTTTCCTGCAAATGTTTGATTCTGGGCCAATGAAGTAATTATATGGTCTTTCACTCTCCTCTGAAAAAAAGCATCCACATAAACCAAGGCTATTATTAAATGCACTGTAACATGCAGGATTCTTCAATGTAAACTAAACATATCATGTTAAATCTTACTAAAAGGGGGAAGCAGGCTGCTGTGTTGCTGGTGTTGTCATCCTCTCTGATCACCTGTGCTGGGATTAACTCATCTAATTTTAAGGCCTTTAGCACAGGAATAGCTTCAGCTATTCCAAGATAAGTGAGATGAGCCTGGTCCCTGTAGTGATACTGAAGAGCTGGAAAGGATTTAAAAATCGCTGAGGAAAGACATATGGGGAAAGGTGGAAGGAATCAACATGCTAAGGAGGGTGGGAATCTGCAGGTACCCAAAGGGGATAAAAGCAGAAAAGGGAGGGTTCTTGTTCAGCAAAGGAAAGGAATATTTAGGATGCACCTCATGAAAGGCTTTCAGACTATAAACAATAAATAAATTTAGGGTGAGAATAGTCTCTCAAGGGAAGTTGTAGCTGGCTTGTTGCTTAGGAGATTTAGAAGTACAAGTCATCTGGGAAAAAAACCCAGACAGCCCAGAGGAGGGGTTGAATTCCTTCACTAGTCTGTGATTTTCCATGTAAAGACTAACAAAATTAAAGTGATCACTAATAGAAATGCATTTATAAGACTTTCCCATTCTGTAGAGAATACATTTAGAGTACTTCATCAGAAATCCTCTCCTCCCCAGGAGGTCCATCGCGATGGTGTGCTCCAAAGTGGGGTTCTCTTTCAGTTACTACTGATTATTCATTTCTCCATAATGTGGATTTTTCAAAAAATTTTTATAAGCTTTATTGCCTATCTATAAAAACCTAAAGCACTGGTTGAAATGGAGGTGCCTTTTCCAGTTCTACATCCTACAATGTACATCCTATCCAATCCACATTTGGATTGATAGTTTTGCTAAGAAAAATTATGAAATCTAACACTGGTAGGTTTTGACATTAGAGTTTGAAGATGGTCTTTTATGGGTGCTTTTTATGAACACTTGTGATTTTTTCTTTAAACATGTTTAGATGTAGACCACCTTTCTTAAAAAGGGAGGAGGTATATTTATGTATCTTTCAACACCATCTAGCATTGCAGATGTTTGGAGATATAACAACAGCAGTAGCAAGAAGAGCAAAAGCAGCTTTCAGGACGTGTAAAGCAACAAGCCTCCATGAAAAGCTTTTTGAGTCTATGGTTCTTCATTAAATATTACTGTAGCTTTGGGATACTTTGGAGCAGATGTAGGCTATGGAAACGGGTAACCTGTTGACACAGAAGCCATTACATCTCTGCATGATGGGGGGGGGAGAGATGTCTGTTTACTGAGCTGAGTAAGCATAGAAATATATGATTAGACCAAACTTGTTCAGAAATGGCCACTCACAACTAGTTGATAAATGCTGCAATAGTTTGTGGAATTAGCAAACAGGAACGGATCAGTAGTTTAGCATGGAATGAATTATGATGATCTGTATAACCTCAAATTCCTCTTCCTCTTGCTTTTCAGAAATATTTACAAATCAAATAAGAATAAGGTAAAGACATATGATTTTTTAACAGAAAAAACCTCAGAATTAGATACAGCCGTTACTGATAGTTTGATGAATTCTCATTTATTTTTTAGTTGTAAATGAGTTACCCATAACAAAAGGCTTAAAGAATTTAATGAAAGTGTGATTTTCCAGATGCACAATATTGCTAGTTTGCTTTTATATGGCCGTCATGAATTTCAAAGTAAATTTAACCTTAATTATGTTGAAAGTCTCTGTAGATTTTTTAAGTAGCTGCAAATCTTCAATGCTGAATATGGAGCAACAAATTTCCTATTAGAGAAACATATTGTTAATTTGTTAAACAAGTCACACCTGACTGCCAGTTACACCTCATTGGTATGCTGTTAAGACAAGCCCCTTCACATTTAGTTAGGCATTGTTTCAAACAACTCGCCAACAAAGATTTTTCCTTGGATCTTGGAAGGCAATATTTTATACATACTCAAAAACAATAACATTTGAATGACAGTTATTTTCAACTTGGGATTTTGACAAAGACTCTTAATTGTTATTCCCAGGCAAAAATCTTCATTAAGAGGGAGTCTGGGTTATAAATATTTACCAATTACCTAAGGGAAGAATCCTTGAGAGGAAACAGTATTTTCTAAATAATTCAAACTATAAAAATTAGTCTGGGAATTCCTAAGTAAGTTTACATTTAAAACACATATGAAAGTCCTCCAGCTCTTGCAACCTGAATTGCTTCAAATCCTGGTTTTAACCACTGCTTTGCCACTGTCCTTATACCCTTGCACCTGCCACGCTTGGTCCTTGTGATCCAGGGTTTTTTCCCTGAAGACGAGGAAACCTAGTATATTTGGTGGGTGTTTTGGATACAAAGATAGATTAGCTGTAGTTTCCTTCCTCTACCATTATGAATCTTTAACAGGAAAATTAATTTTCCTTGAGCTTCTGCCTGTCCAGTGTCAGGTTATGTCATGAGGGTGGGCTTGGACATGACAGCAAAAATGTGTCACCAGAAGCCGCAGTGGGAACCGTGTCTTATATCAAAGCACATGTGAGGGCTTGGGAAGATAAGTGTGCGGGTGTCACTCTGAACTGTAGGAACTGATAGCTCTGGAGTTAACTCCAGTTGGACTCCTGCATCTTCATTTAGGTGCCAAAAACAGAGACTTGGTCACCAAAAGGGCTGTGAGCTGACCACGGAGCAATGGTTGATTCTGGGTGCAGCCAAAATAGGGCCACTCACATGGGCTACAGAATTTAGTCCCCTCTTTTGACTTTGAGGAACCACTTCTTAA
>NW_009258615.1:1432407-1437177 GCF_000687185.1 Egretta garzetta | reverse complement strand
TCCCTAGAAAAAAAACAACAGCTGAATAAAGGAAAAATCTGAGTTGGAGGGCGCAAGGTTTATGAAAAGAATGGAGCAAAGGAACAACCAAACAGAGGAAGAAAAAGCACGGTATTTTCTCTGTTAGGCTAACCTACCTCATCAGACCATGGCCAAAAGCAATGAATGTTGATGGGGTATAATTCCTGTTCCAAAAAAAGAAGTCAGGACATACTCAGAAAATGGAACAGGTTCATCTGGGGATGCCAGAGATTCTTTGCATGTAACTCAGTGCATGAGTGCAGCGCTGATTGAATCACACAGTTTCCAAACAGGATATTAATATTTCATTATTTTACACTGGTACTTTGCTTGCACTGTGTTATTTTAGACATTGAAATACAGTACAGGACTTTAACACTTCTGATCAAACCCAAATATATGAAAAGGGTAAAATCTCACTTAATGAGAATGGCAACACAATTGACAGATAAATGTACTTATAGAATTGCTGAAATACTTCATCTATAGCTGCAGTCCAATGAGGTCTGTAGCACGTTATTGTTCATTAGGGGGAACGTCATGTGAATTGCTCTCTGCTACCATCCAAATATAATGAAACTGTTATATTAGGGTAAAAGTAGGAAAATGGGACTAGCAGCCATGGGACTTGCTGCTGCCTGCATGTTACAGAGCTATCTCTGCTGGTTAAACCACAGGTACTACATGCCCTTGCTTAAAGAACTGGCTCAGAGTAGATCACTATTTAAACTTATATTCATACTAAAATGCAAGTTTCTATCAGCTATAGCTGCAAGGGAAAACTGGACAAGATGAATGTAATTGCAAGCTGGTATATGCCTGAGTCTGCAGGCAGCCTGACACAAGAGCCCTGAGAGATTTACACAGTGCTGGGGTGCTAAATTCAGGGCTCAGTGTTTCATGAAGCTTGGCTAGCATCAGCCCAGCAGTAGAAAGAGAACACAGGAGACTTACAGTAACCTGTGTTGCTTAATTTAAGCATAGAAAGCCTCCTGATATTGGCTGCAGGAAGGAAGAGGTGGCAAGCTCTTCTGCCAGGGCTGTGAGGAGGTAGAGTGTGCTCTTCACCTCTTGAAATGGAAGGGGAGACCTGCAGAGTGGTAAGACTTTTGGATTGCCTTTGCTGCTCAGTGGGAACAATGTTTGGCGTCAACAAATTATCACATAGACTTAAGTACAGCTGTTTTTCTAGGTAGGGAATTGCAGAACCATTTCTTGACCTACCCAAATGTTGAAATGAGAGTATGTTCTCCACTGATCCTTACATTTTTACCTTAATAGACTAAAATCCATGTGATGGATGTCAGTCACTGTCCAAGTATATCTGTTTTACCGTGTGTCTTACTTTTAAGGCTTTCTCTCAGGGATTAAACTTCCTTAAGTAAATATGTAATAGTACATTCAGGCTGATGGATATTTTGAGACTGTGCCACTTACCAGCACTGAAAACACATTTTCTGTGCAATGGATGTGTTACTGCACCACAGTTCAGTCAACACAGCTGGCTGATGCTTTACTCCCAGTCACAGCTTCCATTTTGCATTTATTATCTTGTCTGAGAAGGAAAATCCTTAGTAACTGAGTCTTCAGGTTATGTTATATCTTAAAGTGGGAAGAAAAGGGGATTTCATTTTACCTTTCTGTACAGAACAAAGAGGCCGATTTGACTGACTTGTTGTACAAGGGAGAAGACTGCCAGCTCTTGGAGTCCATCCTGTAGTCAGCTTTTGCAACTGGGGTTCAAAAAATGTTGTCTGTCATGGCTGGAAAAATACCACAGGCACTAAAACTGCCAACAAGGTTAGGTCTGGGGCTCTGTTTATGGTACAAAAAAGGCTTGTCCATCATCACAAAAAACCTAGTCCATTTTTCATGAAGTGACTTTGAAAGCAGCATGTTAGCAGCAGATTTAGCTAGACATAAATAGAACAAGATGTGCTAAGGAACTGAACAATATGATTTCCAATTTAGGGTGTGGGTAATTCCCTTCATAATGCATGAGAGGTGAGGGCTGGATTTAAGTATTGCACCACTTTGTGAAGCTTTGCTTCAAAAACATCACAGGTTATTAAGACCCAGAAGTTGTGTTCAGACTCTCTCTAGAATGAATCGGTTCTTGCCTCAGTTTTCTCCCGGGGAGGATATGTCAGGTGAATCGTACGTGGCCTGATGCTATTTGATGTTTCTGTGCCATCTACTGCACTGGCAGCTGGGTGGCAAAGGCAGCAGCCATGCTGTCCTCCCAGACCCTCTGCTGTGTCATCCTCCAGTTTTTACCTTGCTGCTGTTTTGCTCAATCTAGCATTTAAGTCATTCATATTGAAAGCATCTGGCTGCTCTTTCTCTAAGGAAATGCAACCACTGGAAACATAATAGAGGGGAAGCAGCTAGGCAACAATTAATTTTTTATTTTTTTTTTTAGTATTTAAAATGCTTTGCTTTCAGCAGCACAGTATTTGGAGGAACAAAAGGGATACTAAGCAGAGACGAATTGGAAGGGGAGGGAATTGAACGGGTTGAAAGATAAATGACAATATGCCCAAGGGTTATGAGAGCCATCTAGCGATAAATACACTAGGAGTGAAAAAGGTCACTCTGAATAAGTGAGTGCAAAAAGTAATCAAGCATTAGAAAGAGGGACATGCCATGTGTAAAGAATGAGGTACTGGAGTTAAGAGTATAAATACTGATAAGGAAAGGAAAGCAGGAGAATGAAAGCAGATTGCCCAAGAGCTTTGGAAAGTTGCATAATGAAATTGGCTTCAAGAACATCAGGACAAAGAGGTTGGTGGGGGAGAGTGAGGAGCTGCTGAAAGCGGCGAGGACTGCCGTAAGGAAAGCAGGTCCCTGGGTCCAGCCAAACAGCAGCCAGGCAAGTCAGAGGTGGGGTGCGGAGGCGAGTGGGTGGGCACAGCGTAGCCTTTCTTGGGAAGCTCTTGTGTCCAAAGGCAACTCCCACAGCCTTCGGGCTGCCGTAATGGAGAAGAGAAATGGCTGCAAACTGGCTGAGGCCAGGGGCGCAGCAGAGATGTGTCCCCAGGAGCACCTCGCTCGCCGTGCTGCGCTGCTGGTGGAAAAGGCAGAAACTGTGTCCACAGGGATTGCCTCAGGGCCGGTTGTGCTTGCTCTGCAGTCAGATTCTGTGCAAAGCCTCCGTCTGGCATTCAGGGAAGATCTGCCCTGACATACAGCAATGATAGCTTGCTGGGAATGTTTTTTGCTGCTATGAGGCTGAATCATAGGCAGAGCATAGTCATTTCAACACCCACCTGGTTCAGTTTAACATGAGAAGACCCATTTCTATAAATTTTACAAGCCTTCCATATGGCATATACAGAAGATTAATTTTGGACCCCTACTGCATGTTTACATCTTGATTCTGGGCACTTTAAGATGTAGTTAATGATGGAAAAAATCTCAGGAAAAAATCCCCCTGATTCCTGCCAGCTTGTCTGACTCGTTCCTATCAGCCTGTCTCCTGGGCTGGGAGAGAGCTGTGGGCTTTTCATCTCTGTATGTCATGGACAGCCCGCAGGGAAAGAACACTGAGAAATGGCAGCTGTAATGCCAATATTTAGCCAAACAAGATGAATGCATCAGAAATCAAGGATGTCACTTGACCATTCAGATAGACCCAAATGGCAGACAGATCTTCATAATACGGAAGAAAACTCTTCAGCTCTCTTTTTCTCCCTGAATATGAGGACTGCAGGTATAGTTATAGAAAGGGATGTTTAGGAAAACATCTAAGATAATACTGCATAAACTCCACTGAAACCTGATGAATTATACAAGAAGAGAGCGGTAGTAGAAAACATTGTTTTTCAAAAAAACCCCAAATCCTGAGGTAAAGTTGTGATTGGGTAATGAGTTTGAAATAAACACTGATTTCATGGGTACTGAAGGGAGGATTCTGCATAAGCTAATTTTGTTGTGGTATTTTGAGGGCTAGGTAGCACCTCAGTCCATTGAAATGTCTACCATGTCATTCTACTCTATTCTCTCTATAGGAGCCCTTTTCTCCCATTGCCTGCTCTGCCATTGCTCATATGAAACTCCCCATGACTTCAGTCAGAAGAGGACCGAAACCTGTAACACCAGTTGAGGAACCCACTGTTCCACTGTCCCGCTACTGGGGACAGAGTAGGGCACAGACTACAAGTGATGCTCTGAAGGACTTGTTTGGGACTTTGGAATAAGCACTGCTAGAGAATTATAATTGCTTCCTGTAAGGAAGGGAGAAGACCTACAGTGAAGAGATGCTTTTACTTTTTTTCCCCAGAAATTTCTTCTGCTCCTCTTTGCTAGCGAGAACACAACAAACTCCTTTTTTTGGTTTGAAAGTCTCTTCTCACCTGCCTTCTTCCATAGTTACTGAGTTGTGGTTTTAATGTGAGACAATCACTGAAATAACATTCAAATTGAGATGTTCTTTTCTTATTTCAAAGGGAAACTAAGCAAAAAGAGGGAACAATCCAATACAGAATTTCTTTAAAGATGATTGATCTCTACTTGGAAGGAGATCATCTGCATTTCTCCCTTAACAAAAAAAAGCAAACTTTCTTATACTCTAGGGTGAGCTCAAGGCCTGTTTTGAAAAAGATTAACATACAGTGTACTGGGAATAGCCAACATGAAACAGTAAAGAAAACTTCATAGTAATATGAAGTAAGAACCTCCAGGATTACTGGAGGTAGTTTGTGGCTGATTATAATGAAGATAGAAACAAAAGTTAAGCAAATCTCCAGA
>NW_009258615.1:1385115-1432392 GCF_000687185.1 Egretta garzetta | reverse complement strand
TCTGGTGTGCTGGGGGGTTTAGCTGTCTCACACCATTATTGCTTCTGCTTGGATGCTGAGGATGCCATGACACCAATGTGGAGTTATCGAAGAGATGTGTGTGTCTTCATCATGCAAGAAAAAATGTGTAAGAAAGTCTCTACATCCACAGTGAATCAGTCGCCTCTCAGTGCTTCCGGGCTTAGAAGGCTCAGACATCCCAGCCTGTGCAGTCCTGCACATGATGGGCTGCTTGACCTCAAGGGCCCAGTATGGGGTACAAGAGATGGGTGAGCCCTTTCTGGCAGGGATCCCCAGCACCGAGTTTGCCTAGTGAATGGTGCCCTGCTTGTTTCACACACACGACTCTGTGTATGTGTGCAGAGGGCAGCATTTTCCATCCCCGTGAAGGAAACACGAAGGGGACTTTGCAAGGAGTATGATCCAGAAATTTGTTTATGTTCTTCCTAAAGGCACAAGAGGGGATAGACTCGCCTCCACCTTCTTTAGGTTGATCAAGCTGCATCTGACATAGCAGATGGACAAACTCTGAATTTAGTTCCTAGGTAATAAGAACAGAAATATCATGTTGGCTAAGCCCCATGTCCCACCCACATGTGATGGTGTGTCACACCCTGTATGTGTCATACACAGAGACACTTGGGTGCCCAGGAGCTAAGGAGAGATATTTGTTTGTTGTCTCTGGCCCTTTTTAGGTTTTTTTTTCTCATCCTTTCAGCTTTAAACAGCTTGCCTGTAGTCTGGGTAATCAGTGTTGCAGTGTTGATAATCAACACTGAGTGATTTTTCATGAAGCAAAACACAAAGGATGGCCTTGCTGAGTAGGCAACCTGAATGCATTTGATTTGTATTTCATTCTTATCATGTGGATACTGACCCCATATTTTCCTCCCACTACCATCAGGCTTTCTGTACAAATGATGCAGCAGAGACATGCTCTGGCTTGCTATATATTAGGGTATATTCACAGTTGTTGACGTTTCATAAATCATACCTGAACAACTGAGTTTTGATACAGGTCTGTGACTCTTATATTGGCTTTGTAAATACAAACATAGAGAAAGCAGTTGAGAGGAATATGTTATAATTCTGTGGACTTTCATAGGGAGCATTTTTTAGTTGATGCAGAATTTTTCCCTGCTGGCTGTCTTCAGGCCTAATATTAACATCATGTCACAAATGTGCAAATGTCAAAGATGTTTTATCGTATTATTTCATTTTGGTTTTGCCATCAATATGCACCTACATTCCTCCCTCTTCTTTCTCCTTACACTCCAGTTATTGAAACACTTTAATATTCCCTATGGATCTTGTTTAGTCAACCTATACATATTTAATACAGCCAACTCCTCTGTGGGAAGCAGTCCTTCTATCAGCACCCTCACTAGAACAAGTTTACATCTTCCTTGAATACAAAGTGCAGGCATACCCTTGGAAACTAAGTGACTTTAAAGAAAAAACATCATGGGAACATCATGAACTCCTCAATTCCTGATTTCTAAAAATGACACTTTGATCTTCTAAAGAAGCCATTATGCATCAGTGTGTGTTGGACAGAGACTTGCCTTAGAGGGGCGGGGTGCCACAATGGCAAAAGCATACGGGGATCCCCAAAGCAATGAGAAGAACTAACTGGTACCTCTAAAAGAATTATATCTAAAAAAAATTAGGTGGGCTGCATGGTGGAGCTTGTAGGCAGTGCTGAATCAAAACAACTGTCCTGCCTTTGGTTCTGCAGCCATCTCTGTTGGAGGTAGCTTTCTGGCCAGCAGAGACACACAAGGGCTCAGATAAGCTCCTCTCTTAAAAAACTATTTGAGGAAAAATTTGATGAGATCTTTCCAACCAATGGTCTTAAGAATTTTTTTAAGTGTCTTAGTTGTGTCTAATTTCCACTTTCTGATGTTACTTTCCATCAAGGTCACGCTATTCAGGTTTTCCAGACTTCCTCATCAGTGTCCACAGAATGAGTGATTTTCCTCACAGATGGCACGTTTTCAAGCAAATTTCTATTTTGTTGCTCTCTGCTTATGCTCTGAATTGCACAATATTCTTGTCCTCCATCAGTATTTAGTATTATCTGGAAAATGAGCTAATGTACCTTTTTCTCCTGTAGGTCATGTGTGTTGATATTCAGGCTGGACCTAATGCAGAACTCTCTCTTCTGGAGAAAAAATTGCCTCCTCTGCCATTAGCTGGGTCTTACTCCTCGATGCAGAAAAGGATTCAGGGGTGGGTGTAGTTCTCTGGCAGAGTGCTGGCTGGCTCTCCAAAGAAAGCACCTCCTCATTCTTATCGTTCTATGAAAATGAGACTTTCTTAGCTCACTTTGCAGACACCTATTGGCAGTGACATTCTGCCCTTTTATGAAAAGTAAATTCAGTCACTGAAAACATACGTCCCAGTCCTGCAAAGAGATATGTGTGGGCAGCCTGTGCCTCTTTGCTGAGCCATATTGATCGGGGATAAGGGTCTGTCGCTGTAGATAGCTTTGAAGGGTTCAAGGTCTCTGTTGTGGCAACATGAGCAGTTTGCTGAGAGCCTGTATATAAAAGGAAACTGGGAGATGAAGTGGAAAATCTTGTGTCTGGCCTCCCCCCTGACAGCATGGGAGGAAGGAATGTCAACTTGAGCATTTTTCAGCTTTAACTATGAATAGCTTCAGTGGAGTTAATGATACATAACTAGTGTTTCTGTAGACAGCTAATCTGTTCTTCTGATCCTCCCAAGGCTCCCTGCCCCCTTTCCCCCTCTTTATTAAAAAATGAACCCAGTCAAGGCAGAATTTTAATCTTTTGCAACCTGCAGTTTTCATAAAGAGCTAGTTGGACAGGAGCAATCACAAAGTTTCTGTATCTGATGGCACTGTTCTGAAGCATTTGTTGTGCTTCCCACTTGTGGTTTAGCTGATAAGCACAGTTCAAGGAACAAAAAAAGCTTTGTTGATTGTCAGTGGGGCGTTACAAAACCAGTTGTGTTCTGATGGTATTTTAACGGAGGTATTCTTAAAAAAATGTGCAAAATTTGTCTGTGCTGTTTTGGATAGACATTTTCTAAATGAACTAAATACAGTGGGAACCACAAAAGACATTAAAATCTTTAAGATAAAAGAGATCAGACAGAATTTTTTCTGTCTAATCCATCCAGTTTTCTTCGGGATGGATTATGTGCTGTAATTATTTCTATAAATGGACTTGACTTAATAATTTACATAATTAGGTTATCACTAAGTAGCTTTGAAAAGAACAGCTACATATATTTGTGTATATATTTATGATCAACAAGATCATGCATACATATGTATTTTTATATATATATACACACACAAATTCTATATCATACTATATATTATATATTATATATTGTTATGTTAAATATATTATAGATTATAGATTATAGATTATATTTTATATATCTCATATATATCTATATATTATATTATAAATATATTCAAAGGCAGGCAACTAATCACCACAGGGCTTTTCTCCTGTCAAATTTCAAAGAGCAGCAGCTGAAAAATGAGAAGCTGGAAATCTTTAGAAGAAGATGTTTTATAATCCAATACAGGGATAGGAAACCAACATTTAAGAGCTGTAGCGGCTCCATGTATGAGTAGTACTTGTATGGTGGCGGGATGCAGAGGACACTACTGGAAGTGTTTGCTATTTGTTAGGTGCTTTTGCTAAGAGTCCCTCAGTGGGGCATAACACATCGTATGGGCTCTGACACTCATTGGAGTGAACTGCTGAAATGCCACTGAGAGAGGATGTTTGAGATCAGATGAGTAATATTAATGCAAAGATTTTCCAGACAGCAGCTTCCTCAAACTCAAGTTCTAAATTTATTCTCTCCTCTATCGTCTTCTCTTCTCTTCTCTTCTCTTCTCTTCTCTTCTCTTCTCTTCTCTTCTCTTCTCTTCTCTTCTCTTCATTCTTTTTCTAAACAATGCTGGAGAAGAGTGTTGGGGGAAAAAGAAATATTTATTGACTTTGTAATGGGATTAAGGAGAATTGGAAGAGAGTATCATTAACCCAAGGGATAAATGTTATATATGCAATCACTGCTATCCAAACCATTGTTCATCTGGAAAACCAATTTAAGTTAAGCCTTTTTTAATTGCTTCTCTGTGTACATTTACTCAAATCAAAGAAGGGGCAGAAATATTTATTTTCTCTCTGCCAGATTTTTGTTGTGAATGTCTACCTTTTTTTTTTTTTCTTTTTTTTCTTATGGATAGTTCTTACGAATATGAACTTGAACAGAAATGTCTGCCTCAGAGTCATAGAATCATAGAATCATAGAATGTTTTGGGTTGGAAGGGACCCCTAGAGGTCATCTAGTCCAACCCCCAGAATATCTCTGTTGGCTGACTCTGAAGGAAAGAGGGGTTCGTACTACAGCAACAGGGCTTGGGGTGCAGCTGAAGATGCCCAGGTGAGATTCAGGAGTTCTCAATACCACAACACAAAAGCACATTCACAGCATAAGTGTGGAGAAAAAGCCCACACCCTCCCTCGGCACAATGTACCTGCATCTTTGCCAGCAGTTCCTGTTCTGGATGTGATCATATTCTAGAGAGGAATCAAGTGTAAAAAATCTTACAGGCTAAAATTTTACAGGCTAACTTCTGGAGTAGCAAATTCTGGACATTTTTTTTCCTGTACCTCTAAATCCCTCTGAAAGCAAATCCATCCTGTAGCAGTTACTCTTCATTCACCTTTCCTCATACCCTTGCTTATGCTCCGGCATCAGAGGCTGCGCACCCCAGCAGGTAGGCAGCATCACAGGGTAACTCAGGCAGGAGGGACCTCAGGAGGTCTGTAGTCCAGACTCCTCTCAAAGCAGGGTCAGCCATGAGGTTGGACTGGGTTGCTCAGGGCTTCATCCCGCTGTGTCTTGAAAACCTCTACGGTCCACACTGGTTTGGTAATGTGGGGACGCCAGCAGCTAGCTGTTGTGCAGGGTTCAGTACAGGAACAGCAAAGCTTATAGGGTCCATATGTGGGTACGGGAAAAAGGGCAGTGAGTGACAGTCCAAAAAATCCAGGAGATGTCAGTAACGGATGCAGACACAGCCTTGGGAATCTGTAAACCTAAAGGCAGAAACCTAAGCAGCACTGCTGGTTTATATCAAAATGAAGCATTGCATTCTCATTTTTCTTTGGCTCTGGAAAAACAAGAAATTCCTTGGAAAACTTGTACTTCTTTTTCTAGGAAATATGTGATTTTCTGATCAGCAAAAGCATACACTTTTACTGCAGGATGGCAAATAGATGCCGCACAGACTTTATTGCAATTGTAGCTATAATTCAGGCTGATTAACTGTTCCCTGTTTGTTTAGAGAGGAAGGAGCTTTGAGATGAACCGGGCAATGTAAGTATAGAGGATTAGTTTAACATTTGGGACATTGCTGACTATATTTCAATATTGACCTTGAGTGCCACCTCCTCAGAAATGTATATATTAAGCCTTTGAGCGCCAACATTATTTTATTGATGAAGTAACCTTTTGCTTGTGGTAGTACTGGGAAACCACTACATGTATTTCAATGGAATTTTTCTATGTGAGAAAAGAAACAGTAAAAAGCTCGATTTTACCAGTTTCTTTTAGGTGCAGAACAGCCCACAGACCTCTGCATAAACCATTTTCCCTTTGTCAGCATATCAGAAGGTAAATGTTCGGTGCTAAATCTTGGCACGGCGTGTATATGGAACTTCATGGCATACCTGTCAGATGTTCTGATTCATTTTTAGGACTCTGAAATATCACAGCTATAAAAGATTTAAAAGTTCAGCACAGATTCAGCCGCTCAATTCAAAGAACCGTATTCATTAACTGTTTACCTGCCCTTTGCATACCCTCCAGGCTCAAAATGGGAATTGGCATCTTAACAATGAGCAATGCACCAGCATTACACTAATGAGCTGCTTGGCATATTCACCTCCATGCCACTCCGCAGAAGTTCATTCGCTTTCATGGCACACTGTGCTTCGCGAAGGCAGCGGCGTTCAGGCAGGCAGGCAGCCCAGGCGGATGAAAGCCCCAGAGTTCATTGAACGTGACAACAGCTCCCTTCCTTCTCTCATATCCACAAGCAAATGTATAACCACCAATGCAAAATGCTGTGTCTTGCGGTCGCTGCAGATTTCCTTACCGATCCCTTTAATCCTCCTTTCATTTCATGCCCCTTCCCATCGGCTGGAGGAGCATGGACACAGACAGGTGGTCCTTGCCTTGGAAGGTCTTCTTGCACGTGCTGACAGCCAGGCTGCAGAGCAAGTCTTTCCTGATTTCATGGTACAGACTTCAAGGCTACTTCATGCAGGGCTGTCCCATATACATTTGATCCCCCTACTCACTGACAGAGCTGCTCTGAAGCCTTCATAAGAAGTGAAGCCAAACGTTGCCCAAGAGTGCTTTAAAAAGATGCAGATCTGCTACTGCCCCAGCCCTTTCCTCTTCAAGAACTGGGTTCTACTTACTGGGAGTTTTTGGCAGACAGTCACAGGATGGTGAGTACCTACATGTTGCAGTGCTGCATTTGCTTTGCTGGGAGATGCTATAGAATGTAAACTTCTCTAATGACAGCTCCTCCAAGCCTTTTTCAGTCTTGTCAAGTTTCCTTATTAATAGCGGAGAGGTAATCTTGCTTCTTTCAATGGCAGCAACTCTCTAGGCAACCGCTGAATTTACAAGACTACAGATGGTGCCTGCCATTTCTTTTTTTCAGCACCACACTGCATTCCTCGTCTGACATGTGGAACTTGTTTGGTACCATAATGCGGCAGCTGGAGACACTTTTCTTAGAGGTAAAAGCAGTTTTGCTTGTATTTTTCTTGGCAGCATTGAATTTTGCCCACCTGCAGGCAAGATTAATTTTTTTTTTTCCCTTCTGAGATAGCAGAGCTCATGATGGTGATCTGATTTGAAATATTTTGGCACTGTGCCTTTTCCTCTCTGCCACCATAAACTGATCAGGCTAAGCATCCCTCTCCTTCTAAGCAGAAGAAAATGCAGGCAAGCATCTAGATAAGTCTGTACATGGCATTTAAAGTGTTTAAATGGAAATGTTACCCTTTGGGCTGTCTCTCTGGCAGATGACAACACTAGTGCTGAATTCTACCAAATTAAACAAAACAAGCCTCTGTATTAGAAGAACTAAATGGAGCTCAATGCTACAGAGCTGGGTGCTTTGCGGCTCAGGCTGATCTTTCCTGATGGTCTCTGATGTGCTGCTGCCTACATGGGATCAGACGGAAAATGGACAGAAACAGGAGGATCTCATGACTGCAATTCAAAGTGCAAGCATGCCCTACTCATAGGGAGGATGGTTCGTTCTTCACCTCTCACAGCAAAGCCCATATATTTGGTTGATCACATGCTGCTAGTTCACTGGTTTCGGCGATGTTTTCGTACTGTGTGTCTCAACAGCTGTTATTACAGCAATTTGGGCTTCAGATTCCTGGATTTGTAGTTTTAATTCCTCTTTTTCTTGATAGTGCTCAAAGCAGTCTGCTGGTCCAGTGTACAGCACAGTTGGAACAAATGAATAGACCTAGATCTAGACCTAGAATAAAGCAATAAAAAACCACTGGCTGCTTACTCACAGTGTTGAACAGGGGTGGTGTTACTTGAGCATGTGTAATGGGCTGTTTCCAAGGAAGAAGGTACCTCCATCCTCAGTATGGATGAACAACTTCAGCCTTACTCCATCACGTCTCTTCAGAAATAACATTTCACTGACTCTAATGGCAACATCTTGAGGGGAGACCCAGACCACCTGGACAGTGTTTTAACTCCAGCCTAAAGTAATTTAGCCTTTAGCATCACTCACTCACATGATGAATTGGCTAGACAGGTAGGACCACAGTACCATTGCTGGTGCTTTAGATGATGCTTCTAGCCCTGCTCCTGACCCTGTTGGAGTGCTCACTATCTCAGTCCATCAGGCTTCAGCTCTATGCTGCTTAGGAAGGATTTTCAGTTGGGGTTATTGTCCATGCTCACTTCCAGTCCTCTTTGGTAAAGATATAAGGTTATTCAGAGGTAAAAAGCTCGAGGAGTCTTTTCACAATAGGGTAATAACTCCTTCTATCTGACACATTATGAAAGGTTTCTTCAGAGGTTTAATCCAGAATGCGTAAGAGAAAGTATGCAGCAAGATAAAGGCAGATATCTGGATGCAAACAACTCTACCTTCGTTCCTAAATGCAGATGTTGACAGGCTGACAACCACCCTGTGTGCAGGCAGAAGCTCCCATTTGCTAAATGCATTTTGCATTAGTGCATTGCAAAAATCTTGTTCCAATATCATCAGACTTCTCTTTTATAATGCTCAGTAAAAGAGAGTGGGACCAAGCTGTATCCTCCAGCTGCAGCTCACTCAGATTTTCTTCACTTGTTTAGCGCACTGGCTTACTGAGATTGCTTAGGTAAAAAACAAAGCAGGCATTTTTTTGTGCAGGTCACTTGGATCCTGAAGTGAATTACAAGATCAGCTGTTCTGACAGGCCAAAAGGAATATTTTTAGTTCTACAGTTAGTAAACTAAATCAGCAGGACATGACTTTTTGTGTGTTCTCTGTGAAAACCAACAGTTCCCTAGTGCTGGAGGTGAAAGGGTACATTTTTGCTTTGGCACATGGAATGACTGAATTTCAGCCACTTCACTGCTCTGGCAGAGCTCATTCTCGTAGGAAAACTTAGTGGGTAATCAGAAATACCCGTAAAGGCAACTAGAGCTGCTGCTTAGTTGGCCCTTATCTAAAGTGTTTTTAAAAAGTAGCTGAGTAATTTGATAATGAGCTGGTGGAGATTAATATTGTTTATAGAAATCATTGAACAGGAACGTTACAGCTTTGTGGGCTGTTTGATGCTTACATTTTGCTACAGCATCAACAAGATCCCTGCTGAAGCACAGGCACCCGGAGGCATGCTGCAGAGGCCTGGGGTAACAAATCACTCTTCCCACTTTCCTCTTTTCAGAAAAATAATAAAAAAAAGAAAGACTCAGAAATATGAAGGAGTATCAATGTGAACTAAGCCATAGAGCAAAAATAAAACAACTGGATACTCCCATTTTCCCTAGAATTCTGTAGGCAAATGGCAAAATGGCAAATATCATGTAAGATCAGCAAACCCTTCTAGTCAAGGTGCCAGACCTCTTGTGAGGAGGGATTGGATTAGCATGTTGCAGCTTGGAAAAGGAGTGAATTAAAGGAAGATGATAAAACTCTACAAAACTGTACAGGGGACAGAAAAAAGCAAATATGGAAAACAACTATTTACTATTTCTCACAGTTCCACTAGCTGCCTCCTAATGCTTGCATGACTTGAGACACTCTGGGGAAGTTTCTGCCTTTTTACCACAGGATGGTTTCGATGTTAAAAGTAAAAGCAGCTGCGAAAAGCAATTCATAGAATTAATGGAAAGAAAAGATCCTCAAGGGCTGTTAAACAGAGAGGTAGATACAACACCTGGCTTAGAGTACTAAGATTTCTGACAGCTTAGAGGTTGTATTAGGGAGAGCATCCAGGTGTGCTTGTCCTTTTTCTATAGTTTTTCCTTGTACATTAATTCCAGGTTTTGATCTGAATACACTTTTGGTCTTTCGGTTTCAGTATTGTTAAAAGCAACTTCTGCTGTTAAAGGAAGGGAGGAAAAGGTTCTATCTGACGCCTGTCAATTAGTGTGTTGAAGTCTTCTTTTCATGCTTCCCTTACAGCCACGAAGTAGAAATTCAGAGGAGTAGGTGTCAATTAACCGAAGTTCCAGTGGTAACAAGCAAAGAAGGAGGAATTACCCAAATCTAGAGTCTTAACTTCTCAGAAAATGCAGCCTTCTCCTTGCGTGAAAAGATTCTGGAAAAGTTCAACAGTGGAGCAAAGCCTCTCATTTCATAATTAAGTCATAGCTTAATTTGTTGGCACTCATCTATGGTTTTTTAACCTCTGATGCTCCCTAAAACTTTTCCGAGCTTTCAGAAGGCACATACGTTTGGGTGAACAGCACTTACCAGTCTATCACCTCTGTCCACACCATTTTAAGTTCACTTTTTCAAGATATTTCTATTCACTTTAGTTGAATTTCAACTTGAGCTGTACATAACAATGTATATTGATGGCTGAATGAAACGAAGTCCTGATTTTGTAGCTGAATATTTGGTATCGAGGGCTTCCCATTGTTGCGCTACCATAAGTTTTCAGATTGCTAGATTTGCCTGGATAGCATGTCTGTTATTTTTTATACTCAAATAAATGTAAAAATCTGTATTTAGTCTTAATGTTAATGTTTAAAAGATAGTTATCTTAACCATTAATATGGGCTTTGTGAATGTTGCAGATATGGGAGAGAGATGTAAAACAGAGCTGTGGGATGGTTCTCCTTGGTGCTGTGTCTGACCTTTTGCAGAAGCAGAGTTGGGACAGCTTTAAGCTCCTTTTAATCCCTGTCCCTTTGGTCTAACTTTTGGGGCTTTTCTAGATGGTGAGTCTGCTCCCCTGGGGCCGCTCTGCTCCAGCACCAGCCTGCTCCGCTGGCCCGCACAGGAGCCACAGGGCAGGTTATTAACAGCTCTGTGGTCTGCCTCTTTGCAACAGAGGAGGAGGAGGAGGATACAACACTTTTGCCATTGCTGCATTTATAAGGAACTCTTAAGGGGAGGTTATGATAGGAATTTTCCAAAGGGACTACTGAAAATCTCATCCAGGTTCTCTGGCAGCCCTGGCAGTCTCCCTGCGATGAGCGGGCGTAAGCCAGGCGGGCGCGCGGGTTTGGGTGGTGGGGCAGGTTGCTGGGGTGTGCGGTGCTTCAGCCTGGTGCCAAGCACAGGTGTTCTGGCTCAGGCAGGCACTGCACCAATATCATCGATGCTATCGATCCATTTGTCTCCCAGCTGTTCCCTGGCTGTGCTGCAGTGTAAATCGTTCTGGCGGGGCTTCAAGCAAGGCAATTTTTCATTCACAGGCAGTAACAGAGCTCTGTGTGTCCCCCCACTTGGGTTTGTTTGGGGGGGGGTGTGGGGGGGGTGTACAAAAGGGTCTGGAAAGTATTCATAAATGCGTATCTGCTGTTGGCATGTTGCACATGTACACTAGTCGGGTGCCTGGAGAGAGGCTGATGAAGAAACTAGAGTGTTACCATGTAGGACAGTTGCTAAATCGCTTTCCCCATTAACTAGTGACATTTGAGTTAAACTAATGAGAAGCATGTCTGCTGCAATGCAGTGTACATTTATTCTTGGAGACTGCCTTTTTCAGCTTATGTACTGTTTCACCAACACTCTTAGCCACCATTACAGCTGATTAATGATGCCTTTCATTAAAGGGAAACTATTATGGACAGCCTTATTTGATCCACTTTGAAACTTTTCTATTTCTGATCATCATCTTCTGTCCCTCCCTTCTCCTCCTTCTCATCTTTTCTCAGAAATGATAAGCGAGGCAAGAGATAATGCATTCACAGCCTTTGATCAACTGATGTACATATGGCACATGATGAAAATCAGACAAAAAGCAAAGTGATATTCTCGATAAAACAGGTACTTCTACATTAATAATTTGCCATCATCTAAATTGCCATAAAAATCTCAGCTAGACTGATATAAGCCTAATGCCTTTTGCACAATAGGCAGGTTTTAAAGTACAAAGCTACATCTCTTCTCTGATACAATCTGTATTTTAATGGAACTTGCTCTATAAGAGATGGCCTCAGGATTTCTACAGCTAGGGTATTCAGCTGCTTGCTTTAGGCTTATCTGACCTTGCCTGTTTTATCCTTAGCTTTCTGCAAGGAGTTTTCAGTAATATTAGTAGTGCAAAACACTCAGTTCTGATTTTTCTGAACAAACATGCATGTGTGTTCTGGATTGACCCATGGATCTACTGTATGGGGAGCAGTGGCTGTGCCCCCACCAGGGTATGTTTCCTTTTTGAAACCAAGTTACGCCATTTCATTTTCTGTACAGATGCCTCACTTTATACAATAAACAGAAAAGGTGTATTGTAGGGATATTTCCCCTTTGGTTGTGGAAGTGTCTGCAGCCCTTGGAGTTTCTCAGAACAATCAAAGGGAATAGCAGGAATTCCTGGAAAAGCAAAGTCAAGACATTTTCTGGGGTTTTGGCATTGCCCTGTCTCTGGTGTGGCAATATGCAGAGGGCATGACTTATTCCCACCTCTACCTGTGGTATGTTCGCCAGTCACAGAAGAGCATTCTAAGATTGGGAAGGAGGAGCAGACACCATACTCCAGAAAGGAAAACATATTTTCAAAAGCCTGCGTAGACCAAATATGTTTTGAGAATATTCATGAAGAACGTATGATCCAGCTCATAAATTCCTTAAAAATATTCAGCCTACTGCAAAGACAGCACCCTAACACTGTGTTAGAGAGGTGAGGTAATGAGGCATTCCTCTCTTTTCTCATAGGTATAAAGTTCCAAATATTTTTGCACCATGATTTATCACCTGTATAAGACTTGCATGTTATCTACTCTATTTGCTGCTGTCCATCTCTCTGACTTTTACCACGCTGTACCCTAATACTCCTGAGCAATATCCTACTCAGTCTGGGTTTGATTTCCTTTTGTCCAAACTCTAGGAAAATGAAGGGCTTTAGCAGCATGTCAAGGGAGTATCTGGAATGAGAAAAAAATGAGAAAGGTAAAACAGCCAAGGTTCCCACAGATGTGAGGTCTTGACTGGACCATCTTCTACCATGGCAGGAGGCAGCTTGCTAGACCAAATATCTTAGAACGCCTCTCTGCAGCAGTGCCCCTCGGCTAGAGATGCAATTTCTTGTGAAGCCATTATCAAGGCTATACTTAATTCTTCTACATCACCAAGAAAAATAATCTCCATTAAAAATAGATGTAAAAAGCAAGAATTTTCTGCTGATTTACTTCTTTTTACCAACCACTGTTGTACTTAAAACCTACAAGCAACTGTTCCTATAGCACATTTTCTCAATCCTTTAAGCATCTCTTATATCTCTGTCCAATACAGAGGAGGTGGCTGTGCACTAAGCACTCAGAACTACTCACAAAAAAATTTTCTGAAAATTATTCAGGAATACGTAGGAATACTGGGTTTTCTGTTTTGGAAAAGGAAAGCTTTTTACCCCTGGAATTGAAGCCACAGTACTGTATGTGTGAGCAGCTTCTTAAATATGACAGAGAATACCATATGAGGAATACAAGTGCAGTGAATGGCTTCTCAAGGACAGGAGCTGTTTGGAGCATTTCTCACCCATAAATACTGTTCCTATTACCCACCAGAACAAACGGGGTGATTACTAAATGTGGAAGATTAGAAATCAAAGCAAGAAAGTGTTATGGAGCTCAGTGGACTATGGCATTAGAAATGTGCTTTAGTTAAATGGCTCTGAAGTCAGAATTTTATTGCCTTTATTCAGAGAAAGAAACAACATGATGCAAAGGGGGTTTTTTTGTGATGTCCAAAATGTATTTTTAATCTGAGTTCTTTGGGAATGTTCTCAATTCCACAGCTCTTGAATGCTTTGTTTATATGATTTTCCCCCTCCTTACAATGCATTTCAGCATTACAGCCTCTTATGAGATGTGGCCTTCGCAAAGTGTATTATAAACACACTAAAGGCAAGAAGAAGATCTGTGATAATGTAGTGCTTTGGTTCAGTATATGAGCACAAGGTCAATAAGCAGTACACTGATGAACATTCAGTCTGCACAGAGGTGAAAGGAGTAAGACACATATTTAAAATGAATGCTGTAGCCTAGAAATTTTCAGCAACCAGTATATGTCCTTGTACTGATTTGCCTCGGTTGCCCTTTACATTCTGTGAGGGCTCCCTGCACCACACGGGGTATATCAACATTAGACTTTTTTTAACAGTGAGAGGGAACACAGATTTAAAATTTAAAAAAGACAACTCATAATGGGGACACCTCATTTGCAGTCAGTTCAAATCACAGAGGACCTTGTAGTGCTTGTCCCCCACACTGCCATTTTCCTGGCAGTCTTCAAACTTCCCTGTATTCACTGCAGAAAGTCCATTATAAATTAGCTGCAATTATGTTCAGGTCTTTTCTTGGAGATTTATCCTCCTGATTTCTGACAGTTGTGGTTTTGAACACCACTTTATCTGCTTCATGCCTGATTATTAAGGGAATTACCAAAAACCGGCAAGTGGTGGTGATGACTTGAATATAACCTTAACACAACCTTGTTAATGCTGGGGCCTTAATCTAAATATCTGCTTATATGCTCTGATAGTGGCTTATTTTGCTGAGGCACCCTTGTCAAACACACGAGTTTCTGACTGTAGATAGGTAGTGATATGAGCCCAGTCTGCTCTCCTCATCTTTTCCAGGTGATTAGTTTTGCACTAAAGGTCTGCTGGCAGCCTATAAGTAGCAGTGGGTGGCCAGGTTGCTCAGATCCCATGCATCTCTTCAAATTGCCTCATTTTTGGATGGGAAGATTCTTTACTGTCTTTGGAAATTCTTACAAGTATCTCATTTTAGCTATAAGCAGTAAGTTTTTCAGAAAAAAAAAAAAAAGAGAAAGGTGTTCAAATCAGTTATGGTTGTCAACTGGAGAGAAATAAATAAGTAAATAAATAAATAAGGTTTTTTTCAGGATTTCAGATTGAGAGAAAAAGATATGCCATTAAATATTTTATATTTTTTAAAGTTTTACCCTCTTCTTTTTTCTTAGTGTTTCAAAATGAAACAGCTAGTGTTTCATCTCTTTGCTCTGTGGCAATAATGTGCATCCTTTCCCTTCCACTTCTTTCTTCTTCTTCCCTCGCTCCCTTCTTTTTGGGAATTGTTATGCTCCAGGTAACTGTTATAGTTATAAAGTCCAATAATAAATTTCAAGATGTTATACTCTTGGAAAATATAAAACTATAGGCAGTTCTAAAAAGCTGGAGAAGCAGAAAAATTTAAGTCAATTTCAATTTAAAAAAATCATAGATTTCACTTCTGCTAATAAAAGTTTCACAGAGGAATAAAGAAAAGGGGAAACAGTATAAAAGGGGAATTATTTCTAATTTTATTTCAGAATTTAATATAAATTTTTAGTTTTATTATTAAAAAAGATTCAGATGGGGGATTTTAATGAAAATATCATTTTTAATATTAGATGCGTTTCCTCAAAATCATGAGAAATGTCTCCTGCATCTGGCTTAAGAATTTAAATACCTATAAACGTGGTAGGTGTCCCATGAAGTGATTCATGGTGCCTGTTTTAGGATGCATTGACTCTGCCTTGAGGGAAGCCTATACATATCCTTCCTCCATTAGAAGGAGAGAGGCTAGAAAAATAGTTTAGATAAGACAGGTTTTTGAGGGCTGAAGTTAGAAGCTCTGTTTTCCACCCCTCTTTCCTTTTGAAATCTGCAGTGGGCATCCCTATGCAGTTGTAGCTACAGAAATCACTGCGATGATCTACCCCATAGTCACTAGATTGCAAGTTCTTGAGGCATTTTGCATGTGTGTTTAAAGCACTGAGCATAATATGACCATGATTATGGTTAGGTAAAACACAAGACACTGTTACACAAACTTTGATAGTTATTGTTTTGTATTGCTTTGCGCACAGCCTTCCGTACAGATCATGAAGCTGCTAAGTCCATTGAACTGGAGTATCACGGACAGTTACTAAGAGAAAGTAATTTTTGGGATTCCCTCCCTGAATTCAAAAATATCTTTCTGTTTGGTTTTCTGCTGAGTATTTTCCATAGCTGCCTGGGATCCATGACTCATTTCTGTACCACGTTGTGCAAGAGGAGGTGTGTTTGCCTCACACCCATGGTGAGCGCTGAAGCCCAGCCAGCAAGTCCTTCACAGTTCCTCCTGCAACGTGGCGAAAGGCTCTGCTGAAACCCCAGCAGGAGCCGCAGCAGTGCCACCCTCTGCAGGTAGCTGGTGTGGGCATTGCCCAGGGCTCTGCGAAAGGGCACAAAAGAACATTGAATAAATCACATTTTCTCCTCTTTGTGTCTACTCTTTTGCTTTAAAACTTCGGTTCAAATGTTTTGTTTTTTTTTTTTTCAGGGGAGGAGATCTTCACATGTTTTCTCTACAAGTGAACACAGAACCTGCTCTACCTGCTTTTGTCCAATATAGATGAGCTCAAGGCAAAATGTTTAGGCCCAGACTGTACCAAAATGTCACCCTCCCAAAAAAGAGAGTGAATATTCGTAGACCTGAACTCAAGAAGCTAGAGGTTGGATGCAAGCTTCCAAAATCAAGCAGGCACAGGTAATTCATAGCTACTTCCACTTGTACCCTCAACTTCAGAGGAAGTCACTAATAATAAGACTACAACTGTAGAGAAAGGTGAAGGTTTGCAAGGTGCAGGCAATACTTCACAATATTCCAAACGTGGTGCTCATAAGAGCAGGCGGAACATAAAGTTAATCTTTTATTCTAGGGTTCTGAGAAAGCAGGTGAAAGCAAAGGTTTGGAGGTAGAAAGCAATTTCAGCTTTGAAGGTGCCTTTGGTTTATATTGTTCTGTGCTTCTGTATTTATTTTAGCTTATTAATTTTATCATATTAAATAATTCCATGCTGTTCATGTGAAGTTGCTATATATTTTAGATGAGACAAAACACAAATAGTTTGGCATTTGTGAAGCTGAAAATAATACATACATGATATTTCTTTTATGATAGTTCACTTTAATATTACAGTCCTGATAGTGAGCCTTGCTTTGGAAAGCTACGGTACTACAGATTGATCTATAGCTGTGAAGCACAGTTCAGTGAGAGCTGTACCAGCCCAGGAGCTCCCAAGCCTGTCGATTCCTTCTCTTCTAATGGTATATCCACCATCTGGTTTACTTTCTGACCCTTCAGGATCCCTGTTATAGATCATAGTAACACACTGTCCATGACAGTTCACACATCTGCTGGAATTTCTGGGCTGGAAATTGTAGTTGGCTTCCAGAAGACTTTGTAGGACTGATTTCAGTTTATACCTTTCTCAGAAGAGTGTCATTAATATATCCAGCCTGTTAACACAGCTCCTACTTGTGACTCTAGGAAAGAAATAACATCCTGTGAGTAACCAAAAATAGAGATTACAAAAAAGTTGACCTGTAGCACACTAACTCCCCAGTTGCATTGGAAAGCATTGGTAGCTCTACAACATTGTCAATGTTTCCTAGGCTTGGAGGATAGTAGGACAGTTTAGGTTGGAAGGGACCACAGGAGTTCTCCAGTGCCAAGCCTCTGCCCAAAACTGCCCAGCTCTGAGATCAGACTAGGGTTGCTCAGGGCTTTATCCAGTCAGGTTCTCAAAGCCTCCAAGGATGGGTACTTCACAGCTTCTCTGGACAGCTTACTCCTCTGCTTGGCTGTCTTCACGGGGAAAAAAATTACAGCCTTTTGCTATTATCTCAGTCACATTTATCAGCTACCTCTTCTGCTGCTTGAACACACTTAGTCTAAAAATTTTGTCAAAGCAATTTCTTGGAAAATAATATATATAAGCACTAGGACGTTTTGCAGTGTGTACCCATTTAAATCAAAGCTATCAAGGAAAAAAATGCAACTGAAAGCATTTTGGTTTGGAATTACTATCGTTGAAAGAGATCAGAGTTACCTTTTGAAATTTTTTTTATGTATGTATGTATGCATATTCTTTGTTTTTCCGTGACGTATCAGTTTTGGGCACTACACAATATGACATTTAGACAGACCTGCTACTGAGTATAATGAAATAAAATAATACAAAATCAGAATTGTATAATGAACATGTAAAAATGTCTGTATTTTGAAATAAATGTTGTATTTTGCATTTGGAATCAACATTTTTCCTAAATATCATTTTCAGGTTAAGAAGTTTAGAGTTACAGAAATCTTTCCACTGATAAAAAAAAATAAAATCTAAATTTCTCTTAAAACAAACATACCCAGTTTGACCAGACCTAACCCTAAATTCTACCTGCTAATGTTTTCGAAAGCTTTGACTGGGAAGATCAGAGTAACCAATAGAAAATACTTCAGTTTTCTGGAAGAGTACCATGAATGTCACTGATCTCAACCTCTGTCCATCTTGAGACAAGATTTCACTTTATACCTTTCACTATTTGGGTCTATTTGGGACGCTGGAAATAATTTTCTTGGCATTATTAAAATTCCCTTTACTTTCATATAATCGGTAAATGAGTGTTTGACATGCAGTTTGCATATATAACTGCATATATTCATGCTCTTCAAAGGAGCAAAAGATACAGTAAACTTTTTAGGCTGTGGCACAATACAGATAAAGCTAAAGGTTTCAGATCAAATCCTCAGTGGACTCAAATAAATGACATTTTGTTAACTTCAGTGGAGGTACTACAGTACATGCCAGTGAGGATCAGGAATATGAAAGAAAAGCATTGCAAGAGCCATGAAGAAAACAAAAGCATTGAAATATTCTAATATACTGTGATTGTGTGGGGACCCCAGAGAGGTGCATTCTGGAAATACACCAGGAGCAGCAATTACAGTATGGATAAAGAAAGACAATGAAACAATCTCATTGTAGATTCATGGGGTCAGAAAACAGAAATTGCCTGGCTTATGTTTTCCCCCTTTGAAAACCACATAAGTTAACAAGGGAGGGAGAGCATAGCACTAAAAGCAGAAGAATTTGCTGCCATTGCATGTAAAAGCTTTTAGAAGGGAATATTTTTGGGTGCTTAAGGAAACAACAATGCAGAGTTAATTCTGCAAATGGGGTTAGCCAGAAGTTTGAAGAGCTGAGGTGAAACCTGAAGTGAAGCTGAATATTTACAACTTCACTCTGTCTTAATCCTAATGCTGCAGCACGAATACATTTTCATAATCTCTGTGCTTGTGAGTCATCCTGGCGTCCTTTGCAGCACAAATTCACACTGGGCTATGTAATTATTTTTAGAAAATGGGAACTTTGTCATCTTTGCCATGCAGAGGGATCGGGTGATGCAATTGGATCCCCATTGCTTTCCTGAACTTGTGACAATGAGGAACAAGTTCATACCAGTGATTATTCATGAGCTTTGTCATAATCAGGATGTGTATATGTAGATACAGAGCTGCTGGGAATGGTTTCAATTAGAGCTCTGTGTGTTTGGGACCAGTGATGCTTGCTTCAGGCTTTACAAGTCGGTGAAAATAACCTCCCAAATACAGCATCTCAGACCTGAAAAGCCTGAGGGGCTGAAGGAAGAGTCGGGAAAAAGGAGAGAAATATTCTATATGATTGAATGCTTTCCTCCCTGACAAAAAAGTGTGGGCCTGACAAAAAGCTCTTGAGATTACTGGACAGCTAAGGGGTTGCGTAATGAGATATGGAGACCTTCACCTTTGGGTCACCTGTGACATGAAGTCATTATCATCTGTCAGCTGTTTAGCGCTCTGTGTGAAATGAATGTTGTCCTCTGTTCCCTGTGAGAAACATGCACATCACACAACTGCAGCCAGCCGCAAAGGCATGCATTGGCATATCTGCAAGGACGGCAGGAGCACTAAGATCTCCTGTACTGTTGAGGTTGAACTGACTCCTCTCATTCATGGTTGTTTCTCTTGTGCATGGTTCCAGCTTTTAGTTGAGGTTGACCTTGATAGTAGGATGATTTCTTCTGCTTTTCTTCCCCCCACCCCCTCCCATCAATGACTATTTAATATAAAACATATAAAGAAGGTTGTGAGTTGGAACAACCTCCCTTGCAGAAGGTGGTCCAATAGAACTGTTCTGGTTCAGACCTGAAGTCTGCTTGACACAGCTCCCTGTTCTGAGTCAATGTTCAGGGAAGAGCATGATAAAGAAGATAAATGTGGAAATATCCTTCTACTGATATGCATCTTCCCCCAGCCATCAGTGATTTGAAGACTTTCTGAGCAAGATGAAATTGTCCCTGCCTTTGTACTGAATAGCTCCTGATGGACCTATCGTCCGTGAATTGGTCTAATCCTTTCTGGAACACATTTGTATTTTTGCTCTCTGCAGCATGACAGCAGAGAGTACAGAGTGCCAGGCTCTTCCTGCCCATTACCTTCTCTTTCCAGCTCCATCAATTTTCCACGCCTGTTTCAGGAGTCATGGCCTCAGCGGGAGAACCAAACATCCCAGCTGAATCACAGCCTGATGGTGTGGGAGCTTCCCAGGGACATTTCTGGACATTCCCCAGGCAAGTGGAAAAAGTAGGTTTTCCAATGGCTGAGTGGCTTAAAACCCCAGACTTCCCACTTCTTGTGTACATGCTTTAACCCTTGCTTATTACATGGCAGGAGAGAGCTGTTCTTCTGCAGAGCAGGTAGCCACTGTCTGGGCAGTCTAAAGCAAGAAGTGGGGGAGCCAGGGCACCTAGCTTTATTCTGGTTGTTACCCAGATGAGGTAGTGGAGGTCTAGCAAGGCTGATCCACCCAGGCTCAGACCAAGAAAGTGTGTCTACACTGAGAAATGCACCCAGCAACCTCCTTCCCTTGCCTTGCCTTTGACCTGTCCCTTTGCACAGTGAACTTACTGGGAACAAAAGCTGTGGCTGATTTCCCAGCATGGAGACCACGAGGGGAGCAAAGGGAACTGAGGCACCATGTGCCTGCTTTCCCTGCTTGCACAACGCTGTCCAGTTAGCTTGGGTTTTAAAGCAATCCAGTAAGACACATTGGCTGTTTGTTGTGATACCATCTTTGACAAAGCCCAAAGTTGGATTTGTGCAGTGACATCAAATTACTTTTGGCTATAGATTTTCTATTCATTGTAATTTGTCCATTGATTTAACTGGACCTTTGTGATGTTCAATAATTACAGTATGATTATGAACAATATTTCAAGACTCCTAAGAATGTAAAGGTCCTCTGACCACTATCTCCTTCTTTCTGTATAGTGTCAAAAATAACCCTTCTTCCCCAAGAAATATGGGAGTGGGGGAGGAACAACAAGATCCCATTTCAAGGCACTGCTCTTCTCTATGATGAATATTACTCCGTACTGTTTGCAAGCACTGAAAACTTGTCACACAATAACTTGCAGCCTGCACAGGGAGTAAATTAAAGTAATTGATTGAGTAGATTTAGATAAAAAATAAGGAATCAAAAGCACACTCCATAAAATCACAAGTCCATAAACTCCACTACAGTGGAACTCCCCCGTAATGAAAGGTAAAACTCTGCCGGACCTCTCTCATATGTTCCCTCCTAATTTAGTACAGTGCTTAGGTTTTACACCGCTCCTGATAAATGAAAACCGTCATATTGTTGCCATTGACTACAACTTGGTAAGGACTATGACTTTCCAAAGGAGTAACCTTACAGGTTACTGCATAAACATGGATTTGATGTATAGAGCCCCTGACCGTGACAGTGTGTTGCTGAAGATGTTTTTAGGATGTCCTACAAATATTTCTGAGGCAGATACAACCGTGCTTTACGCACTGACTCATTATGCTGCGTGTTGTTTCAGTGCCACTGGGAAATGTAGACACATCTGACATATTCAAGAGGTAAATTCTGGTAAAAGCAGGCATCTAAATGTCTTTGAGCATTGATGTCTAGAGCATTAATGAAACTAATAGTAATGCTTACAACCAGTGACACTGTTTCTCATGCAATAAAGAAAAAAAGAATTAAACCAAGTGAGTGGACAAAACCACAAAGTTTTGACCCAGTTCTATGATTTTCCAAAAACTTCATGTTTTTTTCACTTGAAGCTGTCTCTGCTGATGATATTATTAGTATAAAGCACTGTGAATAAAATCCTTGTTGCATCGTGAACTCAAAATTATTCACCCAGAGAAAGTATTATGGAGAACTCCAGTATTTTTCACCTTGAGGTTTTGCTCTGTTGTGTGAACCCCAGAGATTTTAATCTGAATTAATATTTTGAGAATTGCCTGTCTCTAAATTTGCCAGTTTTGCTAGTAGGAGATGAACATTTTCTGGCTTAAATTATAAATTGAACAGGTTGCCCAGAGAGGTGGTAGATGCCCCATCCCTGGCAACATTCAAGGTCAGGCTGGGTGGGGCTCTGAGCAACCTGATCTAGTTGAAGATGTCCCTGCTCATTGCAGGGAGGGTAGACTAGATGACCTTTAAAGGTCCCTTCAACCTAAACTATTCTACGATTCTATATATTTTCTTCAGATAAAGCAAATCCTACTTATAAATATTTCATTAGAAAAATGGAAACATGTGAGCTTGTCTTACAGATAAGATGTCAAGGTTTTAGCAAAAAAAATTGCCAGGAAGAAGTTGAATTTCAGAAATAAAACTAATGAAGAAATTCAGAGTATACTAACTTACTTCAAGGTAAAAAAGAAATGCATTGTATGCACATTTATATACTTGAAGAGTTTGTGCAATTCCCATAATTATGTATGCAAATAACCAATTATTAGAAACTGCCAATGTTAACATGGTGAGTAGTTGAAAACATACATACACATTTTAGCATAACAGTATGTTGGAAACCATACGCTGATTGACACTTATTTTTCTATTTGCTAATTTGCAAATGCTATTTTATCACTACTGTATTAAT
Source organism: Egretta garzetta (assembly GCF_000687185.1). Classification (NCBI taxonomy): domain Eukaryota; kingdom Metazoa; phylum Chordata; class Aves; order Pelecaniformes; family Ardeidae; genus Egretta; species Egretta garzetta. The sequence goes on along the minus strand of NW_009258615.1, from coordinate 1,409,896 downwards.
ATGTGCATGTGCATGCATGGGTTACACTATCCTACACTATATTTTGAAGTGCACTTGGTTTACAATTATATGAAGTGAAAAATAAGTTTGAATCGTTTAAATTTAAATTCAAATCCACAGATAAAAATTCATATTACTGCAACTGTTTGGAATTGTTGATCTTTCTCGACACATTACCATTGCTGGTAATGGGATGCACTTTGTGAAATTTCAACTTTCTGAGTCAAGGGGTTAACATTTAATCAATAGTTCTCACTGTTATGGGCTCTACTGGGAAATACTAGGTTGTGATATACGCTATGCATCATGAAGCAGGAGTTAGAGCCTGGTAGAAAAATAATCTGATTGCAGAGTTTCATTGACAGTGTTCTACTCATACATTTTCTATACTTCATTATTTTCCATAAAGTCCACATAAAATTGCCATGGTCTTTTCCATTATAGTGTCTAAAAGATGTCACATACCAGATTGTTATTGTGCTCTCAAATGTTTTTCCATGCTCCTGTGAAAACCCGTGCCTGGTTCCCATTGGGAGTTACCGAGGCATGTTAATAAATTGGAGTGTAATGAACTGGTGCTCATTTTTCCAGTTAAAGCACAGGTATGGGGGTTGCTTCTGACATGACTGGAAAAACTGTGTGTGCGCATCATATTAAGATACAAAGATTGATCAGAATAAAAATCCTTGATCTAAATATTCCAAAGCCTTGATAAATTTTAAATCCAGGGTCACAAATTAGTACATTTTAATGCCAGAAAGGACAGCTGGGATATTTAATGTGGGAAAAGTGAGAGGTGACAGTGGTAAGATGATCCTTATTATTAAGAAGAAATAGCCTGTTTCCTGAACTGGATACCAAGGGGTCATTCCTGAGATGCAGCCTTGTGTCTACAGAAGAGAATGAGGCCTTGCAAGCCTACAAGCCTGAAGATCGGACAATACCTGGACTGCAGGCCACGGCAGGGAGTTTCACTGAAAAACAGTCAAGAAATTCCAACTGTTTCTGTGAAAGAGCAGGTCTTTCTTAAACATATTATCTTTGGTTAAAATTTCATGGTAATATATATCCCTTTTTCTGCCTGCCTGAAAGATATTAGCACCTCCATGCTTCTTCTCGGGACTAATTCTCATGTTTTGCATACAAGTCGGATATATTCCTAAGAGCACACTTTTTTCTGTTGGCTCCATCACATCCATGTGCCCACAGGAGTCAGCAGGAGACCTTGTCACTGCCTTGGCTCGGCCTTTGTGGAAGGGGAATACCTGAAAGTCTCCATGCATGAAAGGGGTTTGCTGACCACTGTGGACAGTGAATGGAGATTACAGGCAGTCCCATCTTTCTAGATGATAATAGCAGGTAATGGTTGTCCAGGAGAAGTTTTATTTCAGTACTTTCTTTGGAGACAGCTATTATACGAGAGTACTGGGCAGACAGAGGCACAAGATGGAATCCTATTTTTCCATTGTTAAGATGCGTGCTCTAAATTTTTGCTCTCTGTAAACTGTATTCAAGCAGAGAATATCCCATCAGCAGCTCCATATGAGTTTCTTTTCATGTTAAAGCTGTTTTACCCTGGGGTTTTGTAGGTAAAATGATAACACAGAAGAATTGTGTGTTATCTTTAATTACAAACATGTTTGCTATTCCCCTCACAATCTTGGAAGAACAGTCAGCTAAAAGGGAAAACAGATCTCTCTTTCAGTATGTTTGTCACAATTTTTATATGGCAAAGAGCAATGACAACTTGCAACCTATCAGTTTACAGGGAGGTATTACATGGCAACTGTTTAGTATACATGTCACTAAAACTAGCCATCTAACTTGAAGGAATCGTTACTTTGCTACATAGCTTAAAGGCGACCAGTTCCTATAAATCACTCATGCACTATGTGTGTATATGCTTTTTTTTACTGCCCGTTTGGGGGGAATTTATAGAGTAGTTCTCCAATAAATAACTTAATTACTGAAATGTAAAGGCTGCAAATGTGTTGCAGCATAGCAGAGCCATTCCAAAATGAGACTACATCTTCCTTACAAGAAACATATATGCTTGCAAAAATACTGTATTATTAGGATGCCTGGAAATGAGCTGCTAAAAGAATACAGCAAATTTCTTGTTTTCATACAATCCTTTATTTTTCCCCATACCCATACATTACCCACTTTCGCTCTCCTCCATTAAACTGTGGGCTGAAGGTAGCAGAAAGGGGATGCAAATGGAGAATTTCTATCCTGTCACAGTTTAATGTGGTATTTTGACAGTGTTCTCCTGACCCAGGGAGTGTGAGACTCTTAAAAAATCAAACCAAACCAGACTGCATGTGGGATGACTTGACGTAGCAACGTATGGTACACAAACCAGCTTGGAAGTAAGGAAAAAACAGTGCCGCTTTTGGACAGCTCTGCTGTTCTCACCTCCACACAGCTCTGCTTCAGTTGAAAAGTCATACACATGCCGACCTTCCTCCCCCCATTTTAGTGCTAACATCAATAAGTATGAATTAAATTTTATTTTAGTTAGCTAGAGGTGCCTGGTTTCCTGTAGACTCAGGTCACGTTCATAGGCTATGGATGACGGCTGCAAATGATTTGTGGCACCAAAATATCTTAGTCTGTGAATGCTTAAGTGCGCAGCATAAAATTCACAGAGTAAAAAGTAACCATATTTGCTTTACTGAGTTCACACTGAACCGTTTCCCAATCAGTTAATGCTTCGTGTTGCTTGTCATGTGACATACAAATTTGACAAGTCTGAGCGATAAATCCAGCGAACGTAGCTTAATGGCGTGTCAGAGCTGGGCGTGCGTGGTGCAGCTAGCTCAGCATCTCCTCCTGCCAAGGCAAAGCCACCGTGTGTTGTACCTTAGTGCGTCAGGCAAAGATCAATGACAAAGCTCCCTTTGACTTTGATGATGTGGAATTGTGATATCAAACACCAATGCTCTGATTACCTCTCCATGGACATTCAAAATCTCAATGAATTTTCTCTGATGTTCCTCTCTGGCCTTGTGGTCATCTTTCTCCTTGCCATTGTTGTTTGTACAGAGGTGTCACTTCTGGTTGTTCCCCCTCATCTCAGAAGGGCTTTCTTGCTCCATAATTTACTCCGAGTACAGAGCACAGAATACAATCTCACATCAGATTATGATCCTCACATCTCACACCTTACAACATATCCAGAAAGACACAAACAGGGGAAAAATTTGGCCCTGTTTGACAAAGAAGAGGTTGTTATCTGAACACCGTATCCATCACTAGTGACAATTCATTGATATTGCTTTCTGAATAGAGTAAGACAAAGGAAAACAAAACAAGTGGATTCATGTGATAAGGAGTCAGTACAAGGTAGTAATTTACTTCGGCTGCTGACTATATTCAACTTGATTTAAATATCTTAATACTTAATTATCTACATTCGTCTTACTGAAACGCATATAAAGGAACATCTTCAAAGAAATTAGCTTTGAACATTATTTACAGACAAGGTGACAGCTGTCTCATTCATTCCCTTGTGCCAAGGGAGAACACAAAGTGATGTAAAAAGGTTTTGAACTGTATTATTTAATTCATGTAATAAATTTCAAGTAGAGTCATGTGGTAGGATTCTGTGTGGTTCGCTGCCTTTCTGCTGACTGTCTCAATAGATGTTTGCACATCTATGTCTGGCCCACCTAAGTAATTTCTCTAGCTGCCTTGAAAAAACTTGCAATAGCCAAATACTGTTTTTCCAACAGTGTGTATTCCTCCTCTGTGTGTGCATGAATACACAGCAGCATGAAACACTCTCAAAAGCACAATACTGTTTTGAAGGCCTTAAGGCAGAGGAATGTTAATGTAGTTGCTTTCCATGCTGATTGTATACTCTGCACTGAGCAAGTTCTGTTCTGCCCCTAGCTGCTTATTAACCACAGCTTGATGGCAAATAGCACGAAAACAATTCTGCAGGTGGGTAGATAGAAAGACCTCTCAAGGTTCTGTCCAGTCATGATGGGATACAAACGTTATTTGTAGTGAAAAAACAGACCACTTTTGGCTTTGATTCTCTGCATAAAACAGAGTCGGGAGTGCTGTGCTCTGCAATTTCTATAATCCTTTTAGCACTGAGCTGTGTAATGCTGGTCTTTCATTAAAATACTCTTGAGGATAAGGAAGAACGGATGTACTCCTGACCTTACCAAACTTAGCGTTTTGGAGAGAAGAATTCAAACTTTAACATCAAATAGCTGGTATGTCAGTCCAGAGCACCGTAAGTGAAAAGAGGTCTGAAAAGCTGAGATGTAAAAAGGTTAAAAACTATGTTTCAGCAATAGGCTTTGCAGAAACTGATTGCTCTGATGTAGATTAAGCTGTACACTGACCTTTCAAAGAATAAGCATTTTTCTCAACTGTCACTGTATCAATGCACAAAACAAGCAATATCATTAGGGAAGGCACCCAGTGCTGGCAGACTTTGAAGAGATTATGTCGATGAGTCATGACCCACCCATTCAGCAAATAAAGTGAAGGTTAAAGCTTGTATGTACAAAATAAAGTTGACTGAAAAACTGCAATTACATTTCTCTTTTAAAAAAAAATCTTGGACACAAAATCTGGGATTATTTAGAGCTAGTGTACTCAAAAATATTCCCCCCCCCCAAAAAAAAGGGGGCTAAAATCAGCTGTTGCAAGCCCTTCCAACATTTTACACCTCTATGTGTTTCATACTTAATGGGAGATGGCTTTCTCAGCCTATGAGAATTATGATGATTTCAGATATTTTTCACTTTGCATTTGGCAGATGATATTGGAGAAATACCTTCTGCAAAACAGCTAGCTTGTTAGGACACAGACAAGGACTTGAGGCTGGAACTTTCCTTTAAGCAGATATCAAGTGTTTAAGAGATTTCTTGGGAAACGTTTTGTCGTACATCACAACTTTTTTCAAATATCTTAGTGAACCATCAATTGCTGAAAAAATATTTTATCGGAGCAATTTCTCAGCATCTTAGGATGCACATGTTGGAATCAAAGCCTGACTTTTAGGCAGGAACTCAAGAGCTGATCTTGGCAAGTAGGTAGGCCTACAGCAAACTTTTTGTAAATCCCACCAAGTACATCAACTCAGCTGTATCCAAAGTGGCAGTGTATCACTCATGTGAGAGAGCCATGCCCAGTCATCTTTAGCACTTGTTAAACTGAGCCATTCTGAGGTATTTTCACTGTTCTTTACAGAAAATGTGACTGCTCTTTTGAGTCCCCAGCAGAAATTTTGACACCAGGAAAGTGTGAACGCACAAAGGTTTAGGCTGTGCCAAATTGGTGTATTATTTCTTCATTGTGAACTGCAGTCAGTTATATACACCCCAGGAGGACTAGTTGCTCAGGTTGAAAGTATTTCCACCCTGCAGGAGTGAACTTACATGGTGATGGGTGCAATGAATGCACTGCTTTTAGGCGCAGTGCCAAACTGGATTTAATCTAACTACACTGGCCAATACATGAGGAGGTGATGGCGCAAATTGCAACACTGAAATACTGAGCAAGCCTGCCAGAGAGTGTGAGCTCTTACTTGAGGAGCTAAATGGTGTAAACACATCTTTGATGCACCAGAACACAAGTTACCAAGGTTAAAACTAGGTTTGGTATATTTATACATGTTGCAGTCAGAACAGACGTTGCTCTAAGTGTGTGGGTTTGGTGAGTGAGCTGTTGCTGGCTGGAGGGATCTAATTCAGGGTTGGACATCTGGGTTAATAAAGCAGTCAAGCAAAGCCTCAGACTGGAAGAGCAGCAAACCACAGGCGATTGAAGCCTTTTCTTCCATGCCTCTTATGCAACCGGGGAGAAATGGTCAATATCCAGCTCTGTACCAACAGTCCTGGCAAACAAGATGGATAGTTCCACTCATAAAAAGCACAAATAAACAGAAAAAAAAATTACTTCCCTCATCCAACCCCTTCATCTGCGCATGAAACTCAAGATCAGACTAATCCCTAGTTGATCACAGCTCACCAAACCACTTCACATATGTCAATCAAGGTTGTGTAAACTACTAGGTGCAGGCTGACGGGAGGAATTTTACACGCTCGATTCAATCTCTTTGAAAAGTATCATTGATCTGGGTGATGCTAGCATCGGTCTTTGTCCTATGAAGTTTGAAAAGAGCAGTAAGAAAATGGAAGGTGGGAAAGGAGTCCAAGGCTGTTCAGGCTTCGTTTTCAGCTGCTGCAGTGAAGCCAAAGAGGCAAAGGAATGATATGGGAAGACACCAGTTGAGTCTTTCTGCTAATCACTCTTCACTCATTCAGTGTGACTGGGAGACCAGGTGCTCTTCACTGAACCAAGACCCACTTTGTCAATGTACTAACATCACAGAAAGATGGATAGAAATCTTCTCCTGTTCTAATTCCGTGCCCACTTAGGTCATGCTGTTCTGTGGACAAGGGCTTTTTCTGATGAGGCCTATGAGAAAATTATTTTTCAGGTTCAGTTACATGCATAACTGTCGATGACACAGGCTTAACATGAGAAAAATTTTTGCAACATAGATGAATATTTAGAACTGTCTGGACTCTTAATAGCCATAACTTGCTGTGAAGCTGAAAAATATAGCTGAATATATAGTATAAATCCTTTCTGTACACATGTTTGACATCTGAAGCCCTGAAAGGTTTCATAATGAATCTGGAGATCACTGATCACAGAACAGAAGCTCATGACCTTGACTATTATGTCTCTCTTCGGTTAGCAGGGGGTTATAGTGCCACTGTCATATCCTCAGGAGCTCTGTTCATGGTGGAACTTTTCTCATTCACATAGGCTAGCGCTACTCAGGATAACATTCTACTTTCTGCGTGCTCACTGGCTTTGAAGTAAATGTGTCATCAAATGATATGCATAATAATGCTTTTATGTCTATTATATATACATACATATTATTTTATCTACTTTTTACAATACTTGCCACAGGACATTTTAATGTGGACTGCTGTTAAGCCACATTTATTTCCATAAGTCTTCTGTTAAGAAACTCTAAGCTTGTGATAGGTCCATGATCTCCGTCTTCACTAAGTATAAAGGTCCATACTCATGCTCCCCCCCCACAATGTTGTCTTTCCTCTTTTCTTGTCTTTGATTTTTAAAATGAACACAAATGAAAGGAGGATGGGCTATTATATTCTGACACTTAAGCCTTCCTAATAGTCTATCTTCCATATTAGACAGTAACAGCATTTGCTTTTTCCTGGACCACCTCTTTCACGCTCCTTATTTGTTTAATTGTCATTGCCTCACAACAAGATGCAAGGCAAGAGACTTTCCTTCACTTTTCTTTTGGTGTAATATTAGTCTTATTGTGTTCTGCTGCTTTTTGTGCCCCTGTGACTAAGCATGAATTAAATTCGGACTTCATGCTGCCCAGTCCTTGCCTACTTTGCTACAGAAATCTGAACATCTGAATCTGCATCCTGAGGTGACTAAAAAGAACCTCTGCCAGGACCTGTCACCAAACTAGGTTTTATCAGTTCAGATAGCCCAGAGTGCTAGAAAAAGCCTTTCACAGATCCAATTGTTATTTGATTTAGACTCTTTTCAGTTTCCAGACTGTTTCAACCACATAGAGGTTCACTGCTCACCTCTGTCCTTGTAGTCCATCAGTCTGAAGTTTTGTCCTTCTGGACTATGTGGTCCAATACATCAAGACTTGGCCATCATATTATACATAAGAGCTGCTGGAGGGTTTTCAGAACTATGACACTTAAGGAAAAGACTGGTGTGCACTCTGCTGAGGTTAATAGCTTTGCAGAACTCATAAAAGCATTCACAATTGTTCTTGACTGAATCATCATAACAGCAAGCAGGTGCTTATATATAATCATACCTTTTGGGAACTGTCTCAGATCATTTGTCTGCGTCAAAGGATGTTCTTCACAGCTATTCATCTGAAAGACATAAAATGACTCAAATTGGCCACTTGGCTTTCATTTCTACAAGAAACAGTGTACAATTCAGGATTACTTTGTTGTTTACACACCTTAGGCAAGAGATGTGGAAATGGCACTTTTATATGTCAGAAGTGGTTTCTTTTCTGTTAATGAGTAAAAAGTCCCTCTACTTTTTCACCCTTTTTTGCAAAGTCTATTATGTGAATTTGATTTGTTTCATGAGATATTTTGGACTGAAAGGGTATAAATGTGCCTTCTGGACACTAATGCTTTTCAACTGACTTCAGGCACTTTAACATACAGTGCATTACTGGTAAACAGACCCATGCAAAGAGAGGCCAATGAGCCTTTAACACATACAGTGATATTTTTTTAAAAAATAGAAAGTGTTAACTTTCTGGCACAATTTTAACATAAAAGAGCTTAATCTTTCCTTTAAAAGACAAGTGAGGAATAATTAAATATTTTTCCTTCAACTGTCCAGATCATCACTGAAGAAATCTCACTTTCATATACTGCCTCTGGACTTATATCTAGGAGGTTTAAGTTCTTAAAATCAGTATTTCAATGGTGGTTTTTTTTTCCAGAGAATTCCAGGATAACCTGTTTTGAATATTTTTAGAGCAATTCATGTAAAAGACCCCCCACAACACCACACCTGCTTCTTTTTTCACAACATAGTTTGGCCAGTTTTCTCCTGCTGTATTGAAGATGTACATTATGGTGGCAAAAAGGCTGGGACCTGATTGATGCTGTTTCCTGCTCTTTGCATAGCTAAAGTGTAAAGGGAATGTAAGATCAGCGTATGATACTACCAGCAGGAGTGTAACAGCTTTACAACTGCTTTGCAGTTTGTTTTGCACAAGCCGATGGTCACAGCACACCCTGGTAGACCAGGTCCCCACAGTCCACTGAGCAGCCTACCCTGCTGCATCTCCTCCTTCTGATATTGAAACAGTAAACTAGTTTGCTACTGTAAAAAAAAAAAAAAGAAAAGAATGACAGGAACAAAATGGAAAGGATGTATGGGGTCCTCCTGCCAATGGATCATTTTTATTGTCTTTTTTTTTTTACATTTGTTCCTTTGCCCTTAATACCTTAATACCATTACCTTGCAGCAAAGAATCAAACTGCCGAAAGAAAAGCTTCCAAGACTTGTTTCCAAGTCTCTGGAAAAGGCTGAACAGTCATCAAGAAAATTTCTTGGTTTCTTTATGACTTCTCTTTTTGCTTTGGGATCATAGCTTCATTTCAAAGTGCATTTATAAAGTTGTGTCTGAAATCTCAGTGAAATACCTGGGAGGCCCCTTCAATGTCAGTGAATTGCATGTGAGATCTAACAAGTACTGTGTGCCTTGTGTCGATCAAGCTGTACAACAGGTAAAACATTGATTTAACAACCGAAGTAAGGCTTGCATGATTAATTAAGGAAATGATTCTGAACTGTTTAAAATCAAATATAAATCTTTGTTACATTAAGTCAGTAATACCAGTGCGGTAATTCAGTGATTTTTGTTTTTTTTCTTTTGCAGATATGTGCAGTCAAAGGCGGATTTCACACTTTGAAAGTAGAAAGCTTTTGTTATAACAATTTTTCTCAGTGGAAGTAATTGCCTTTGGAAGGTGAGATATTCTTGTGTCTCTCCACAGATTAATTCTCTTGGATCTTATCTGCAGTGGCAAAAAATGGAACCTGTGTCTCCTTTGCTGTAATTTAGGCATGCTCAAGCAGTATTACTACTCTCTTTTCTAACCCTTTAAGGATAGATTACCAGGTGGTAAGGAGATACTAACCTCATTTGCATTAGGTTTCATGCAGTACTGGTATTTCTTCTAGGTGGAACATAGTAGTTTGTACTGAGCTTTTTGTTGGGTAAAAAGCTTCCAGTACACAAGTTAGCAACCTGGAGAAAGATATATACAGCTTTCCCATTTTTTCTCCCTACTGTGATAACTAAGACACCAAAAAGAATTCATTCTTGTATGTGGCTTTTTATTTACATACTATTCTGTTAACTTTCATGGTCCAACTAGGGAAAGGAAATTTAGTCTGTTATTAACTATTTGTGGAATTCACAATGGAATCTAATGTATTTGTGATGCTACTGGGCTCCTCACCCCCAGGGACAGGCTTCCTCCTCCCCTTTGCAGACCCAGACCTCCATCTGGCAGCACAGTCAGCCTGCAGACAGCCATAAGGAGGTGTTCTGAGAAACCTGGAGAAAGTCAATAAACAACTAGAATTGAACCCACGCGCTAGGGAAACAGATAGCTCAGGGTAGTGTTGCAGCAATGGTGTCTGAACATGGCATCCCAATTCCTCTTTGTAATGGATGTCCAGAGGGGAAGTAAAATGGATGCAGAGCAAAGTTGAAAAACAGCAAAAAGTTCTTCAGAGACTCGGATGTCAAATGAATGTATAAGGGAACATTTACAGGACATCTAGTTTAACTGGAATTAAACTTATCTTTAAAACAATTCCCAAACTTGCATGTGTTAAGAATAACTGATTCTCTTTATTTAGTATAATCTTGTAAGATATCTTCTTAAAGCAGCAAATAATTAATTGCAGAAGTATACTATAATTAGCTTTTAATGAAAAGTACTTATAAAGATAAATATTTGTGTACTCATTGTATCGATTGGAAGTTTAAGGAAGAGAAAGACTCACGCCAATATCTGCAAGACCAGTCAATGACTCTTTAATTATAATTTTGGAAGGATACGCACCACTTATTTTTAAAAAGTGAGCTGATCTGTTTTAGTCATGAATCTGGTCACATAGGTTCAACCTATGCTCATCTCTGTAAGTATCTCCCAGCGCTAGGTTTTCCTGGACTGAGTTTTCTTTGTAGCTTTCTTCTAGAGATTAAAGTCCTTGTGTAGTAAGAATCAATATATTACATCTTTCATGGGAACTGGACTTGCTAGAACATTTACTGGAAATTAGTGTCTGGGCTAGCAGAAATCTGTCCTTCACACCTAAAGTTGAGGAAAGGACTGTGCAAATAGATTGCAAATGCTTTAGGAATCATGCTGATGAAGCAGTTCCCCATGAGCAACCTGCCTAAAGCCACAGTGAAGGCCTAGTGCCCTTGAACGTGAAAAAAAGAACAGGGGTTAAGAGCTGGAAAGTGGTTTTGCCACTTCACTTGGTAGTAATTGTGCCAAATCAAGCTGCTGAATGTGGGTTTGGATCTCGTAATTTTAAAAAGGACATAAGAAAATTGTTGCAACTCACTGTGGTCTGAAAGTTCTCTTACAATGGAAAACATAGAAATTTAAAACTAATTAATTTATCCAGAGGAGACCAAGATAAGCTTTGATTTGATGGTATGCGTGCCATTGTGAAGACAAAATAGTCACTGCTAAAGAGCTCTCTAATCTACTGGAGAAAGGCACTGTAAGAAGTAGTAGCTAGAAGTTAAATCTGCAGAGATTCAACCAGAAGGAAGGCACATAGGCACTCAGCAGGCGTTGGAAGAAACTGCTGAAGGAAGTGCTGAATTTTTCATTTCTTGAAGCTCTCATATCAAAAGTGACTGCCTGTCTGGAATTGCCTGAGTTGAAATCGCATTCTTGTGCTCAATAAAGGCATGCCTAGATGTAATGCTTTATCAAGGATCTCATACTAAATAACCTAGTGGTCCTTGTTGACTTTAAAATCTAGAAACCTATTTCTTCTACAGGCTGAGGGGAGAAGAAAGAGATAAAGATTATTTCCATGTTATAATTTTTGGACAGTGTTCAGAGAAGTATGATGCTGAGGTACATATATAGATGGATGGACAGATGAGATTCGATGACTTCTTACCTTGAAAAGAAAATTCTCATACTTGCAATATAATAAAAGAAACATCAAAATACAACCAATTAATTTTTCCTTTAATTATCACAGTTTCAACAGCTGTTGAGCAAATTATAGCTTCTTTAATATGCCAATTTTGAAAGTACTTCACATTATAACCAGCAGATAACAAGGGAATAAGAGTAATTGGAATTAAATTTATACAGTGGAGAATTCTCAGTTTTAATGTTGTCTAAATGGGTTTTAACATATTGAAACTGCCAGAAACTCACATGTGAATAAAAGCTGTTAAAGAAAAAGAAGAGGAAAGAAAAGTAGGATATAAAGTAAATACAGCTCCAGAAAACTTTTGGAGTAAAATAGTGCTATGCAGCTCACAGCTGCCATGAAGTTCCACTGCCATTGATCAGCATTCGGTTAACATTAGTTAAGTGCCAACACTGATAAGGAATAGATAAGTCTCACAAAACATGATTCTCCTGGGTGACAGGTTATTTTCCTTCATGGCATTAATCCTTTACTTCTCATGAAATGAGAAACTTCAGATGAAGCTCAGAGGAGAGGCAGGAACAGCAATTCTTGCAGAGAACAACGTTGTGTTTTGATCCTGGTACTTGTTCCAGGCCAGCGCCAGTCATGCTCCGAGCTCCCTGCTGTGCAAAGCTCTTGCACCTAAGCATGGAAAGTGATTGTATGCAACTGATCTTACAGCTGAAATAACCCAGATAGGAAGTAGGCAGAGAATGAAACAGGGGCTGAGGTGACTTGCTTGAATACCCACCAAGAGTAAGATTGAATTCAGGCTCTGGGACACTGAGCACAGTGCTGTTTGCTGTCCCCAGCCATAAAAACTGGGATGTGAATTATCACTGAAGTCTAAGGTAAATCCCAAGAGCACAGCCTCTGCTAGACCTACAGGATCTTCCTGCTGGACCTACAGGATCTTCTTGCTGAGACATCTAGGGTGTCCTGAGCCACTCAACCATCCATCACAAAGGACAAACACAGTGTCATGCTCTTGTCCTTTTTAGTTCTTCTTTCAGAAAGAGACTTTACCTTGGGTGTGCACAAACCTTGGACAAAATCCTAGCTTCATGAATATCAGTCGAAAATGTTCTGTTGACTTTGGTGGGAATAGGGTTTTGCCTCTCAGGCTGATGAACAAGAAACAAGACAAAGATGGCTTTGAAGGCATGGCCTTTCAAGGGCAACAATAGTGGGCGTTAGCTACCTGTCGAGCTGCTAGTGCCTGGTTATACCCACGCTGTGCAGAACATACGAGATTCATCATGTCTGTAGGCTGGCCCAAGGCAAAACTGTCATGGATTACCAGAAAAAAATTCAACTGATACTAAATCATGGTATTACCTGAGGCAGTAATGAAAGGAACTTTCCTTTCATGTGCTTTCGTTTGAATCTCGCCTCCCATAAGAATGCACTGAAATTAGATGTTACTTTGTCACCAGATAATGGCCATGATTTTCCCAACCCAAAGGCCTTCACATCTGTCTCCTTACATTGGCAGGGAAATAGAGTTCTGTTGCTATTAGCTTCAGTATTTAAAATTCTGTTACAAACACAGAAACCTAAGAAGAAACTAAGTTACCTGTATAGCTAGCCATCCATATGTGGGAATAATATGGATGATTAATGCTTAGCTGAAGTATTAGTAAGGATCTACTAATGTCTGTCTCAATCTGGACTGCTAGTTTCTATGTCCATTTCATCTCTAATTTACAGTCAATAAGATTTCTGAATGGCACAAAAGTGCTCCACTTAAGCGACATGATTTCTGCGTAGCTGTCGGATATCAAGGTAAAGATGACAATGCCGCCTGGAAGGCCCAGAACACAACGTTCTCTAGAGAGTAGTGAAAAGATGATTTTATGACATTATATTCTGACACTGTGTGAATCAATTTTAATGAAAGATATACTTGCTTTCTTTTGCTGTGATGAATCTAGAAATATTTAACCCCCCAGGCTTGAAGGGAGAAAAAAGGTGCCATTTTAATGGAGTAAAAATGTGCTACATCTTTGTATTGAGCATCAGTTTGAGAACTAAAAGTAGATAAAAATACTTTTGTTCCCATGTGTTTTTTTCACAGCAACTGAATAAAAGCAAGAGTCTTCATCTTTCTATCAGTAGCTGGGATCTGCCTATAAATTTCTATTGCATACAGTACTTTACTCAGATTTTTAAAGAAGGAAAAGATTCGACTTCCTAAGCCATCCCAGCTTCCAAAGGGCCAGATAAATATTCGTCAGAATTATGAGTTAATTAAAATCATCTTACAACCATATACTTTAAAGGATCAAAACAATTCTATACATATATGTACAAAGAATGTCCAGGAGCCTTTTAAATCCACTTGTGAAATGCAGTTGTTTCTGGGGTGAAATGTAGCAACTAATTAATAGTGAAAGTACACAATAGCTTGAAACAGCAGGTGAATAAAACTTCTTCCTGTCACAGCTGTGGCATAACATAGGTAGACAAAATGCAATTATCCAGCTGGAATTTGAGAGGGACCTTATAATTAACATAATTATTTTTCTGAAGAAAATGGTGGGATCTACATGCTGCAGAGGGAACTAGAAATACCTTAAAGAGACTTGCTACGTCAGGGCTTTGGTTTTGTTTTCATTGAAATAAACCAACTTCACAGTATCCTTTTCTCACTAGGAAGAAAGTCTGGTTGACCAACAACTTGAATATTCACTCCTAGCACCTTTATTTCTAAATTTGTCCTGCTAATATCATCTTATGGGTTCTGTAATCATATTCTCATGGATATTTATGCATTTCTCTTAAGCAAGAACCAGCCAAAATGACACCCTATTTGTTCTTTCTGGTAGTAACACTGCCTGTTACTTTTATTTTCCATGATGGACTATTTCTAAGTTTTGTATGTTCTTGAGACAAAATAGACTAAGCTGATTATGTCTATTCTTTTCATGTGGTTTGTGGTTTCTTTGGTGTTTGGTTTTGGTTTTTTTTAATATAATGATAACTGATAAGATACCCTCCGTCCTTTAATTCTTTCCACATCTGTTTGAAGAGCTTTCTTAACCAGATGCAGCAAGGTGGGTTTTTTTTCTTGATTGAGCTGTTTTCTGCTCTGGCTTTGCATTCTGTTCAAATGATGATGAATCCAATTCATATTACAATCACCATCATTAGGGTTATTATTTACTGCAATGAAGGACAACCAAGTTGTCCCAGAAGCTTACACATTATATTAGCTAAAAAAAAATGGTGTAACACTGCGATAGGAACAGATGGAAAGATAAATTCTGCCAAGCTAACCAGTGTGATAGGAAGCCACCTTAGTTTCAGAGTTATGATTTCTCTTTCTGTAAATATGAAAGTACAATGTGCCAGTTTTTGTGTGCTATTTGAAAGCTGCTGTTGCTTCAAATGCACTCCACAGTTATGGCTCTGTAAGTACCTGACTTCACTATAAGCATCATATGTATTAATGGAAAAGCCATTTATTAAGCTTTTGCAGTCCTTAATGTTAATTACTGCAATTAATGAATGGAACTGCAAGTAGAGTTCAACTAAGGGTTTTCTAAACTATTAATGGGGCCTCATTAATAGTGCTCATGACTGTCTGCTGGGAATTATTTAACAGCCATGAGACTTATTATGTATAGGACCTCAGCTTGAACTTTCGTGATGCCTCTTCAGATAAATTAATGATGTCTCACAAACTCTTAGGACCATGTCTTCAGTTGTTTTTTGGAAGACAGACAGTTTTTAAGCCACCTTTTCACCCAACAAAATCAAAATAAAGTTTTATAGCTCTGAATACATCACGTAAAAAACTTCTAGGTGAGAAAATTTACTTTACTTTTCACTGTAATACAGAATCCCACTTGGAGGACAAAGACTGGCTTAACACTAGATCTAAGCTTCAAGAACAAAACTGCTAAACTCTTTTAGGTCATTACAGACTCAGAGATGTTTCACAGCAGTAAGGTAAATTATGCCTCATCCTTTCAGCTAATAATATTGCTATATACTTCTTTAAGAGCTATGCCACCAGAAAACTGTGTTTGTTCTTAAAAGATCTGTGTCTGGTCCACAATACAGTAACACAGGCATCTTAAACACACGTCTACAAAAACCTACATACATACTTGCCTTCAGGCTTGTCAGTGGATCCTTCCCTTTGAATTACTTGTTCTATTAAATCTAAGCCTGTGCTTAGGTGTCTGCAGTTTTGGGTCCCTAACCGAACAAGTAATGTTGACAAGGGCACTTTGGCTGTTTCCCTGACTTCTCTTTGAAAACGGGATCCAAGTCGTTTGATGCACTCAATGCTCACAGCGCCCCACGAAAGTGGCTCAAGCTACTACTCGGGTTGTGGGTTTTTTTCAGGAGATTCTCTTCTACTGTACCCACAGAAATACCAAACTCAGGACCACAACCTGGTGTGCTGGGCACATAGGTTTTATGGCAGCTTTTTGGCCAGACCACAATTACCACTACCATGAGATTCCTCAAATTGGCCCCTGCACCAGCCATTCTTCCCCATTATAACCTCATAACAATGTTTTTCTTTCAAAACAGTCCTTTCTTAAAGCTGCACCTTCATCTATCTGGCTTTGCATTTTACTTACTGTAAGTTTTCAGTCTAGTATCCATACAGGAATTGGCAGAAAAACAGAATTCCCATCACACAAGAGTACCAATATTTCGATGCAGCTCACGAGTCTGTGAATTTTAACAAAATCTAAAATCTCCCAGGTTTTTTTCATAACTCTATGCCCCAAAAAATTATTTCAGTGTCACCAATGTAGTTTGCTTAGGACTCACTCTTTTATTTGCTTTAGGTTCTCTTATGTTATGAAAGTGGTAAGGTAGAAATCATCCATTTCAATATTTTTTCAAGTAAAATCTGACAGGATCGGTACATTTCCATTGAAAATGTTGATATTTGATTTCAAAATTTGTTATTTATTTATTGAACTGATATGTTTTAATGGAAAGTCTGGAAGATGTATTGCTCTAAAGAAGTTGAGGTTAAAGGAAGCTGTGCTCAAATACAATGAGGTTTACACTGTGCAATGTGATCTGCACTTACCTCTGTTGACATTGAATGATGGGCACACACCCAGGGTGGACACATTTCCCAGGGCGGCATTAGTGTTCCTGGCTTTTAGTGAGTGGCCTCTTTGAATAGCTGAAACAAGTACTGCTCATAGATGCCTGGTTCGTGTATAACAGGAAGAATCTATTCACAGTAGGTCCTGCCTATGTGAAATGGTGACACTGACCTGATGTGACAAACCAAGAACTTCTCCCCAGTTTCTGTGTGTTTATCTGTACTGAGCTGTGCCATGCGGTAAGTCATGCCAGGTGAAGAATGCAGAGATTCTGCAGATGTGATGACAAGGAGATAGAACAGATGTGGTGCCTTTGTTTCCCGCAATGCATATAAGTACACTAGCAACCTTCTAGCAATTCTCACAAGAATTAAATAAAAAAATAAACTACATCATAATAAAGCAGAAAAAAAGGGTAATATAGTCTAAGAACAAGCAAGTGAACAGACCCCAGAGTTTAATGAGCTAAGTTACATACAAGCACAACATACTTCCAATTAATTTATGATAAGAATTCACTCAAGGTGCATTTACCCCTCTGCCTATTCATTGCTTGTTTTTTTGGTTTTTGGTTGGTTTGGGTTTGTTTTTTTTTAAATAGGAGTGGTGGGTTAATGGGCTTGCATGAGGATCAGGAGATCTAAAATTAAGCTTTTGCTCTGCCACAGACTTCCCCCATGACTTCAACAGGTCTTTTCATTTTTTTGGACATCCCTACATTGAGGGTCGTAGTTTGGAAATTCCAGTGAGTTTGAGGAGATACTGGCAACAGGCTAGCCATGCTAGCACCTGCAGAAGCACTTGCTTAGAACAAGTATCTTTGGCATCTTGGCAATGAATGGTTATCTTCAGGAACTCCTATCAGCAGCATTCATCAGTATTTTTGTAGTCCAAAGCCAGGAAGCTTCTGGGGTGTGTGAATGTACTAAGATCCACAAAAGATGTATTGTTTGCTGGAGGAGAAGGACAAGAAGGGTCTGGTGATTACAGCAGGGAGTGACCCCAGGATAAACAGCTGATTTTATTTCAAGCACTATGAAAGAAAGGTTCAGTCACTGGGACCATGCAGGGAAAGAACCAGTTGGCTTGGTTCATCTGTTGCTCTGTGTATCCAACACCAAGGTGAACCTACAAATTCTCTGCTGCTCAAAGAGACCAAAGGACACTGAACTTCTCTGAAGTCAGTAATTACTGTATTTTTTTTCCTTGTGTTTTTTTTTTCTTTATCTGGGCTAATTTTTTACATACATACCAGAGACAGGTACCCCATAGCTTTGTAAACAGGTAAAACTGGTATGAAGAGCAGATACAGAGTACAGTCTATCATGTAATGCCCAGCAGGAACTAAATACTCAGGGGGACAAGCTGAAAATCAATTATAGCAAAAACCTCCTCTGTTCTCACTTGCCGGCATCAAGTCCATTTAAATAACAACATCTCTAAGCACAAAAGCAAAGTAAAGCCCCATGAAAGTCTGTTTCAGCAAGGACTGCATCACCCCAATCCTTTTGCTTTGCCTCTTCAAGGAACTCTTTCTCCCTGATGTGGAGATGAAGAATTAATCATCCTGTTACATAAAATGCATACTCCGTGGGGAAGATGCATAAAGCACGCAAGAGACAGATGGATTTTTTGTAGAGTAAGGTCACCCTCAGGGGGTGAAAGCATAGGGAAAAGTGCTCACTGAGTAATTACCATTTCTGGATCCTCTGGAGAATTGCAGGCTTGATACCATCTGAAAGAGCCTATGATTTTCAATTAACTCTTTGCTCCTGTAGATTGGTAATTACCTCACTATATGTTGGGGTGCTGGTTTGCACTAACCTCAGCAGGGAGCTGAGGAATTGGAAATGGTCTCATTTGCCTAGTGGTGGATGGCTGCCACAGGTGTGAAGCCCAAGCAGGGCTCTCCTGAATTGCTTGTCAAGAGCAGGGGGATTCTCAAATTTTGAGGAAGACCTCTACTCTAATGCTGAGAAGATAAATGGGTAGAGAGTGAGCCCTCTGCTCATAGTCTTCTTATCTGTTTCTAGCCATGTCTGAAAATGCCTAGCAGTGTCCTGCTGACCAGGTGATGTTGGCAGCCTGAAACCAGCCCGGGGCAGCACTGAGCACTGGGATTTAGGTGACAGAGGCAAGAGGTAAGGTAAATTTGGTACCTGCCAAGGCAGCAGGTACCATCGAGGAAACTAAGATATTAAGAGGAAGCAAAATGAAAGACAAGAAGATTTCTGAGGTAGGAAATGGGATGGAAAAGATGATCTTTTAAGGTGTATCAGGTTATAAAGGCTTCACTGTGTTTTAATTGCTGCAAGCTAAATTTCCGAGACCCTGCAGCAGCATGTTAGACACATGCTATAGTTTTAATTAAGTAATTAGGGAGTTTGATGAAGAAAGCAAGGATTTTAGAATTTAAAGCATTCTGGAGAGTGTATAGACAGGGGACCATTTTTCTCAGGTGTCTCTGTATTATATAATGATTAACCTTGAGTGAAATGTTATGGGTAGGACTGAGAGCTTTTATTCATGAGTCACAAGCATAAAACCTGACCCAAAAGCTCTTTGAAAAAACTCTTCGAGAAGAGAACTTTGTCAGTGTGAAGCCCGTAGGACTTAGGTCAAAATGTGCATTCAGGGATCAGGCAAGGTTTAGTAGAACAACATTTATCTCTTAAAAGGACAGACTTAATGAGCAATATCCATAGAAATAAGTAGAACTTCTGTGTTACAGTGTGTTGAAGAGCTAATATAGTTGCTGTTAGGTTTTGTGCGACATTAAATTTTGGACTGCTCATGGAAAAGTCTTGAAAGAATTGAAAATAGAGTATGAGAAAAATAAGCATACAGCTATCCTCATGGTGGTTACTTCTCCCATCATTCGCTGTGTAAACTTATGGTCTTCTGACTGTGAAGTCACTGGGAAAAATACAATCCTATGGGAAAGGTTATACCACATCTCTCTCTTGAGACACCTGTTGGATCTGGTTGTGGAGACGGGAATCCCAGTGTTCCCAGGTTAGCACCAATGCAGAATATACCCATAGAAGTCATAAGGTCATGTTCCCATAATTAAGATGTACATTTGAAAATAATACATGCAGGTGTGTTACTGCCACATTGAATCTCAGTATATTTTTCTCAGAAAGGAACTTTTCTACCCAGCCAGCAACTTGGGGTTCTGAATGAACATTTCTGTAACCTTCTGTACCTTGAGCAGAGTATTGTCTTGATGGCATTTTATTGCTTTGATTATTATTTACCACCATGAACCTATATACCAACAGTCTATTTATTGCTTCAACACTGAACATGTTCTGCCTGTGATATAAAAAAAAAAACTTAACAAGCACTTCCAGAACCTGCCCATCTCTCCCTACCAGAGTTCCTAACTGTTGTGATTTAATTACTGGATGAAAAGCATGTCAGGTGAACTTTGTCTCCATCTCCTCTCCCTTGAGGTGTCCATGAATAAATGGTGCCTGATTTTACATAAATGTTAGTTTGCTCTTGGATTCTATTTTAGAGTCAACCAACTAGTTTTATCTGAATAAAAGTCAAACTATAGTCTTGGGAATAGCTCACTCCAAGAACCACTCATAAAGGCAACATGAATGAGACTGCACCTGATTTGGTTCTGTGTAGCCTACATTGTCCTCCAAGAGTATCACAGAAGGCTTTACATCCTCCAGCACCCCATGCATTCCCTCACTCCATGATATGCCTACATCTACTGTCTACCACCTCCCCAGAGGTCTGTAAACCAGCTTTTAGCTGAAACCTGCTTCTCCTTAACAATTTTTACATTTTAGGACAACAAGGGCCCAGAGGAGACACAGTGCAAGTACTATATGACAGGGACATGGCCAATCTGCTCTAGAGGCAGGTAGCTCCAAGCAGTGTGGCTCCAACCCTCTGTTGGGCCATCAGGGCTCAGCCATACTTAGCAGCATAGATGTAGCTTGTGAGAATGCTTCTTGTTGAGGTTCCAAAGTGAGCACCTCACCACAGACAAGATAGGACTCTGGGATGCTGCTTTACAAAATAAACTTTGTGCAAAATAATTTTCTTTGTCCTTACAAGGTCCGCTGGGAGCTATGGAAAGTGCATGGGAGGTGTTCAGCCAGAAGAGTCTCTCAGCTTTTTGAGGTACAAAGAGAAGTTCCATAAAAAATATCATAAATTACCTAAAATCTCTTCAAAAACATATCTACTCAAACATATGAATACTGTAAATACAATATAATCTCTGTGCTGATAGAATGCATTTGGTATCAATCTGACTTACTATTAATAAATCAGTATATTTTTCTCAGTGGGACAGGAAACCACATTTAATCTTGAAATATCACCTGCATTGTGTTACTTTGTGGCAGATGTCACCTCAAAGGTGACTGTATTTACTTCATCTTGAGTAGAAGGTCTAATCCATCACTTAGTGCCATCTCATTATAGTTCCATCAGGGGCACCTAATGACTATGGATACCTAATACAACTTTGTAGGTGATTTTAAAATGTGGCTCAATGCACTTTGGAGGCATGAACAGCTCTCTCGTATCTGAGAAGACTAAGAAGAAAGGGAGAAGGAAACAGGAGCTAAAAAAAAGAAGCAAGCAATTAGAAAGAATAACTCTGTGGCTGCTGGAAATGAGTATTTTTAAACTACAATTTAAGTCAATTCTTCAATATTTAAATATTTAGAGATTTTTTATGAATGAATGCATATTTTCTGTTACAAATATGACACTACATGGTAATTATAATTATGTCTATTTATATATACCTATACATTACCAATTTTATCTACAGATCTGGTTTTATATATGCTATATACACAAACACACACATGTGGATATAAATGTGTGCATTCTTAAAATGTGTAAATCTATGTGAATTGCCTTTTTTCATGACTAAATACAGCCAGTTCTATGCTGGAATTAATTTTCTATTATAGCTGCACAAAAGGCATTCAGAAAGAAAGAGGAATTCACTGTTGAGTCAATGAAAAGGCAGAATGTTATACCGAAATAAGATAGACTACCATGGTCAAAGTACTGCAGAAATGTCCATGTAGTCACAAATAACCTGGAACAGTCCTTGTTTCTCAGTTTCATTAGAGATTACAATTCATCAGGAGTAAAAGTTACCTCTGTGTTGCAGATGTTTCCAGTTGGTCTAGGCTAAACATTAAATTAAGCGAAATCAAGTGGAACTTCTGGGAGGGTGGTGCACTTAGATGTGACCCTCACTATCCAACTGGTTGGTGGGTTTTTTGGTTGGTTGGGTTTTTTCCTTTCTGGTTGCAGTCTCATGAAGACATGAACCATCTAAGCATCTCCATCTAAGTTGGGAAATTATTAGCACTTCTGTATCATAGCATAAATATATATGTCTGTCTTCTGCTACAAACTTGGTAGTTTGAGGCCAGAGCAGATTACCCAGAAAAGCTATGGGAGTCTCATCTGTGGTTTGCAAGGCTCAGATAGACAGGGGCAGAGCCATCCTACTCTCATGCTGGTGAGAGACCTGTTCTGAGCAGAAAGGTGGCCTTGAGACATCTAGAGGGGTCCCTTCCAACCAGTTTCTTGAATTCTATAAATATGTTTGACTCACGCTGCAAACACTCAAAGTACTGAAAAAACCCCACACCAAACTTGTTAAAACATTATAATAATTTCTACTGGGGATTTTTGAATGTTTTCAATTTCTTGTTAATTTATTCCTGGTCTATGAAGTGTTTGAAAACCCTGAAAATAAATGTCTGACTCACAGAAGACATTTTCTATGAAAAAGTACCAAATTTACAAGCCTTTTTTTGAAACTAGGATTTTTAGACCAAAATGAAAGTAAATGCTGTGATAATTTAGAATCAATGTCAGTATTATTCCAGATTGCAACATAAAGTGAATAAACATGGGATGATGGCAACAGAATCACACCATAATTAATTCAGTTTAGGATTTTTAGGGTTTTGCATCAGTAACTCGAGCAGAAGACAGACAGCTCTTCTTTTTGGCCACGTCAGTACGCAACCAGCACTGAAGAGATCAGCAGTAAACAGTGAGCTGAATCAGAGGCTTTCTCTGGACAGAGCTGCTAATCTGAAGCAGGAGGTATTTGGTTCCACACCTGTGGAGTTTGGTGTGACCTCCTGGTGGCTTTCAGTGGGGAACAGCCACCCTTCACATCCCCTTTGTTCTGCAGCATAAACCTGCAGTGATTGTTCTGGAAACAGATGTGACTATCTTAGTGTTGGGAAGAGCTAAAAGAACATTGAACCAAGGCTTTGTTCCAGCCTTTGGATATGCAACATTGCTTCTCAGGAAAATGTCCTGAAAACAGAGCTCAGAACATTTCCAAAGATTACTTTTATATGAACAAAACCATTGCTTTGTTACAAAATCTCACACACAACATAGAGCAGTGATGTTAATGTTTGAGTTTTCTCTTTAGCAAAGAATCTTATTCTAAAAATGGTGGAAAAAGTGGGACATCATACTGCTACATTGTGTCCTATAAGTCTTCTTACAATCTTACTGTTTGATAAATGTGTAAAAAAATAGCCTATTGAGATCAATGGGATGCTTTCCTAAGTAGAAAGTCAGAAGGATGCTTGTTGCAGGACGCGTCAGAGAACTTACTCTCTAAAAACATTGGTGTTACTGTGAGTCCTCAGGATAGGTTTTTAGATGTCTTAACTGAGAAGATGTGTGGTAACACTCATGTGCTCTACCAGAAGAAATTTAGCATTGTAACTATGACTACTGACCGTTATAGAGAATTGGAGGAAGAAAGAATCTGTTTTTATGGAAAGGGGGAATAAGGTGGTTTATTTTCCTGAATTTGGAGTAACTACAGAACTCGCCCAGCTTGCTGAAGCCTCTGTAGTCTACCAGGTTCATAATGCACTGTATCACAGCAAATTAGCTCATAACTCACTCAAAGCTCAGCTCAGTATTACTTGACTGACCACACTTCGTTTGCTGCAAAATCCTTCTATTTGTTTTGGTGGTGGTTTTTTTTTAAGAAATGGAACTTTGAACGATGGTTTGTTGGCAGATTTATTTGTCTCCCAGGGCCATGAGTTGCATGGGTGTAAGCGAGGGCAGAGCTTGGCTCTAAATGACTAAAATGTTACGCTCCCTTGGCTGTGAGATGCTGAGGGAGTGCATAAAAATAACACAGAGCATGAAAGCTTCAAAAGTAGCAGAAAGAGGGGGCTGAGGCAACCTAGCATGCCTCCTCCATCCCAGGGGCCTGCAGAAAGGTTTCTGCACCTTCAGCTGGTCCTGCTTAGCAGGACAACACAGATGGACTCAGAAGTGCAGGCATAAGGCTGGGAAGATGCCATGCTCAGAAACGAACAGCAGTCCGCCCATTGATTAAACAGGCTGTGCTGACACCTTGGATGGAGAAGGGTGGGATGGACCATGCGCGTGGGTGTGAGTCTGCTGGTGTGGTGGTCCCAGCTCATCGCTCGCCACCTTTCCAAAGGCAGCGCTCGCGTTGCATCTGTGATCACAGCGGTTTTCCTGCAGCACGTCAAGTGGAGCTTCCACATTTTGGATGAGTTATAACCCCTACAGTATATTGTCACAGTGGCGATGAGGTGCCCTCCCTGAACAGTCCAGTGTCTGTACAATTGTATGCGCTTCCTCGTAGACCATTTCTGTTTTCATTCATTATACCCATTGAATTTTTCAGAACTCATGATTTTTAGGTAAACTGAAAATGGAAAAAAATACAAGTTAGGTTCAATATAGAAGAGAAGCAGTTTAATGAGAGAGAAAAGCTAACACTGCAGTTTTTAAAGCACAGGGGAAATTTAGGCATGGAGTACTAGAAATGGGATTGCAGCCTTTGTTCTTAATACGTGTTGCATCTAACAATTCCATTTGTTCCGCTGTTCTTCAGTGCCAGGGCTAAGCAAATAGTT
>NW_009258615.1:1379604-1385081 GCF_000687185.1 Egretta garzetta | reverse complement strand
ATTGCGGTGGTTTCAAACTTATTTGCAATTCAAGATCATGCAACTTTTAGGGGTGAAGGGAAGGAGGAGATATTTATTGTTGTGATGTGCCAGTGTGATATGAGACTCCCGACTGATCGCAAAGTACTGTCCTTCCTGATCTGACGGCTGCAGTGGGACAGCAAGGAAGCAAAGTGAAAGCCATCATTTTGAGAGGAAACATGAAATTCTCCTTTTGAAAAGATTAGCATGTTGATATTTTTTGCGTGGGAAGGTTAACATGGAGTCAGTACTGAAACAGGCAAGACTATTTCTGTCTGAATCATTAATTCTAAATATTTAATCCAGGGTTGCATCTAAAGGGGATGCTGCTTGAGACAGGGCACTCTGAGGCTTCTTTCTTTTGCATTGCGTTGTGAAATGGACCTTTATGTCTATGAGGAAAGTAAAGGAATTCCTGGTGCCCCCACTATAATACAGAGGACAAAACCAGGTCGCTCTGAGTAGTTTTTTTCCTCAGTCTTTTGTTCCTAGTTGTGGTAAAATGTGCGACTACGATCTCACCCTGAGAGATTGTTGCTTTGCCTCAGACAGGGCCAAATTTTTGTCTGAAGCAGTTGCAAAAATTCGGCTGAAAAATGCCCAAAGGAGTTTCTCATACTGCAGCTGGAAGCACACAGGAGTAAACTGAGAGGATTACTGCCGAGCTGCTTTTCCACCAAGAAGAGAGAGTGAGGTCCAAGTTGTACATGCTTGACATCATAAAATACTGCTGTGGCAACAACTCACTGTCATCTGCTTAAGCATCAATTTGTAGGGGAAAAAATGGTACAAACGAGAAACTGAATTCTCTTTCTTTTTATCTGCTCTTCCTTTGGCGGGCAATTTTTCTATCACATAAATCTGTAAGTTTACAGAATTAAAAGGGGAAGGTCTGGATCTGCCAAATTATGGAATCAGTCTGTCCCTGGGTGATTACACTAGAAAAAATAATGCCTCACAAGTCACTTTGCTGGAAGACTACAAAGTTTTGAAAGGTCAGAATAGTGCACAGAAACATGGTGTATCTTTCTTACAGTTTGGAGATAGGAATCAATAATATTTAGGATGGGTTTGACAGTGTTTTTCAGAAAAAAAAAAAACAGAAAAAAATATCTTAAACTCTACATGCAAATGGGAAAAAGCACTAGAGTAAAACAATAATAAAATATTATAAATCCAAACAATGAGAGGGATAACAACAAATTTAATTGATCTCAGCTTGTAAAAAACATGTAATTTTTTTAATCAGTAAGCATTAAGTGCTTAAAAATTCAGGTAGGCACACTGTTTCTTACAGGCATCCGGAAAAAATTTTCCTTTAGCCTCAGTGACAGATAGATATCACATTTTTCTGGACAGTGAAGATTGAAATCGGGGAAACGAGGGTCTTGATATTCTGTTATTTTTAGAAATCTAAATTCAGCTGCCAAAAGGTATTAAAAATTCCACTGTTATTTCTTAAAAAAAAAAAAGTACCTAGACCCCTAACAAAAGATTGAATCCTTTTTTAGAGGTACGACTTAGCCACTTAAACTCCATCAGTCTTTTCTTCATTTTTCTATCCTTATCTCCTTTACTGTTTTCCTTTTAAAAGGATGTGATCTCCTTTATTAGTTACTATCTGAAGTTTTCTCTTTTTATTTATTTCCACCCTTGAGAACAATATACAGTTAATTTTCCAGGAAAATTGGACAATAGAAAAAGGAAAATGAAAAACATCCTCACATTTTAATGCAGAGATACTGGCATATGTAGTGGTAAATGCCAAGTGCTTTGCACAGTTTGAGGATAATCCTTTTGTGTACTACATGAACTTGTGAAATCATTATCCCAACAATTAACCAGCATGATTAATGAGACAGGAGAAAAAAAGAATAGTTGCTGCTATTCTGTTGGTGCAGAATCTAAATGTCCCCTGACTTCACCTATTTTACTTTACATCTTGCTTGAGTGTCTTCAATCTTTCAGAGACTACCGTGATTCTTGGCCCAGCTATTTTTGTCTGTAGCAAATGTTAGATTGGTATTGTCACGCTGTCCCAGCTACCATTCTCTTTTTCTTTCCAATGAATGCACCAGGGTCTTATTAAATAAATCAAAATTAAAAAAAAAGGGGGGGGAGGGGGTGGAGAGAGGCACAAATCAAATGAAAGCCAAGTGGGCTCTGTTTGCAGGCTGTGGCCTTGCTCCCACTGGGCCCACGCAGCACGTGCCCTTTTATCTTAGTGCCTTTAAGCTATGGTGGTCTGTTCAACCTTCTGGGGCTACATATGTCTCTAGGCCAGGATAATTGTTCTCAACAGCATGAGCTTAACTTTATCATCCCTCCTGCCTCTCAACTTACTGTAAATCAAACAGTGGCTCCATAAAAAACAATGAAGCTAGGAAGTTTCAGCAGTTTTTTCAGACTAGTTTTTTTTAAAACCAGAACTTGTTATTTTATGGGTACCATGGAACATTTTTCTGGTTTCTGTGTGATGAGATGGAACTAATTTTAAATGTCTCTCTCTCTTTTTTTTTTTTTTTAAACTCTGGGGCAAAGAACAATCAGAAAGGAATTAGATTAATGAGGAAAGAAGGCTAGGCATGGACATGGAATATATGCATGGAAAACATGCAGGAAGCCAAATTCCCATTCAGAGTTTGCCAAATTACCCACGACTTCTCTTTCAAAGCCTTCCTAATAACTCTCCATTGTATGCAAAGCCCATAAGAATAGAGTTAATAACAGTGTATGAGCATCAATTATACATTACAGATGTAAATCTTACAAGCTCCCTCTACTCTGTAAGAAAGGGGCTGTCTTTGTGTCATGCACAGTTGAGAATGCCCTGTCAGCGCTGAGCAAATAATAAAGAAATAGTAACAACAAGCAGGAAGCCTCCTCAGTTCATTGAGTCACATTTTAACTACTTGGTCTACAGCTCAGGCAAAGCAAAGTTTTCACAGATGGTGTCATCCTGATCTGTACTACAAATGTTCTTTAACTCCTTAAACCCCCTTGAATGTCTTGTTCTTTAGATGTGTATCACCTTTGTCATTTCATCTAAAAAGAACAACAATCAGGACATTTGAAACTTCCTCTGCCTTGATCCTAATGTCCTTCCCAGCTCCTATTTCAGTTTAAATGAACTTTTTTGAACACAGACTTACGATTAGTCAGATGACATTTTACCAGCCCCTTTTGTGATGACATCGATACTCTTCTTTCTCTACTGGAAACACCTGCTTTGAGTTATTGATTTTATTTTTTGCTAAACACCAGGGGGAAATATTTTTTTCAGAAGAAAAATCATTGGAAATCATTGAGCCATAATTTTTACCTTCTTTCCTGGAAACTGTCTAAACTGGGATTTAAGTCAAACCAGCTAACATCATGTGAGGTTTTATCTCCACCAGCTAGGCAACTGCAATTTTCATTGCATGCATTAGTGTACTGTTGTCTGCAGGGGTAACAGTTCTGTTGCTGCTCAAGATTTCAGGTCTTCCTTTTAAAAAGACCATGATCTCTCATAAAGAGTTTGTGTTTTCTGTAATTCTGATCATTGTTTTCCTTAATCTACAATAAAAAAATACTTCTTCTGAAGAAGACATATTATGATGCACAGTTATACCAATGTAGCAAAGTTCTTCACTACCTTTCTCTCTTGGTCATACCCTAGGTCCTGTGCTGGGCTTCAGGGGCCCCATGTAGAATTTAGACAAAAGTTTAAGTGGTGTTTCTGTCTATTTCTTTGACCTTGGGACTATTAGAAAGTCAGTGTGTCCTTTTCAGTCTTTTTGCACCAGAGATTTCAGATTAAGCTCAGAAGGCAGCTTTACCAATGGATCTCAAAGGCTGTATGAGATTCTTATCCAGATCGCAAAGCCCTTAAGGCCAATTCACAATTTGAATATCACACACACACACACACTTTTTAAAAAAGAGTGTGTTGGGCTAAGACCATCTCCCTTGCAGCTCTTAAATAGTGTTGCATAAAACCTAAAGTAGTTCCTCTCTCTCAGTGTGATAAGGTCTTCTGGCAATGCAGCTTCTAATTTTAAGTAATGGCTACTCACTACCTTCTCCTCCCTGTCAAGTTATAATTTACTTATAAGCAAATAAAGACTAAAAGTTCATTATCAACTCTTCAACAGCCTTGCTGTGATGGTATCAGTAAAGACAACATATGTTATTTCATTACCAGGTTTGTAGCAGAAGCAGTAAAAACTCTAATTCACTGATTCACAACTGTCTTAATGTCATTCACTGTAGAAATCTGCTGTAGATGTTTACTGAAACAGGTATTTACTAGAAGTAAATAGATATTTATTGAAGTATATATGTGACAGTAAGTCCACTGTTAGTGCAAAATAAACTCTGGTGGCATGATATGTTGGTAATATGTCCAAGTCTACAACAGCTGCTGCACACCAACAAGCAGACAAAGTTGTGGCCTGAAGACACTGTGTGGACCTTCCTTTCTCAACACCTCAGCATTTGTAGCCAGCCCCACACTGACGTATGCCTGAGGGTGACCTGGTGCGACTGCTCTGTGGGACCTGCTGGACACCTTCAGAACAGGCTGGCAGGACATGCTCCTGAGCGACTTGAGGAGGAGCTGTGAAACCCTTTTAAAAAATCCTGGAAAAGGTAATGACAGGTTCCCTTGGGCCTACAGCAGGGTGGTAAAAGCTGGACTCAGCCTTCCCTGTTGTCACAGGCATAATTCAATGCTTGTGCTATTTGTGTGCCTGGACATGCAGTCTAAACTGACAGATGCTCCTTGCTCCTCTCCATCACACCATCAGGGATCATACAAGGCTAACAAGAAGGCACGCAGCCTTTCAAGTGTTAGCTGAAAGACCAGTCTTTGGCCCCTGTCTTATCACTGTCTTGTTCTTAATCAGTGCAGATGAGCTGAGAGATCTGCAATTAGACAGCTGTAGGTTTCCTCTGTGCTAGTCAAACAAAATATTCATGTCTGGTGTGTAACACAGATCGGCTTTAAGCTGTGTATTTTCTACAAACTGTCTATGTTTTTTTCTGAAGAAACATTTGGCCTCTTAACTTTGCACATTGCTGTATGTGTGGAATTTGGCAATGTCTCCTGTGCATAGCCTCTTTAGGTCTTCTCAGTTGGCTTCGTTTAAGTATCTGATTCATCGAATAACTCTCTACAATTTGGGCCTGGTGCAAAGCCAGTTTAAGTCAATGCTAAAATAAACCAGGCCTTCATGTAGTCTGATACAGGCCTTTCTTTTCCCTTGTCTCAGTTTCTTGATCCTTCAGCCTTTTTGAGGTACAGAGTTCCCCTAAAAGGACGGGTGGTTCTATTCAGAGCCTAGTGTTCAAGGACACCTTTATCTCATATTTTCCTGAGACGGAGGCAGACAAAATGCTGTGGTTCGTGTGTCCAGAATATAAAATGGAGTGGGTAGGGGTCACCTGCAGAAATGACCACTACAGCCCAGAAG
>NW_009258615.1:1352848-1379457 GCF_000687185.1 Egretta garzetta | reverse complement strand
CATGGCTTGACCTCTCCATGATGCAAGCAATCCCAGGAAGACCACAGTAAGTGGATCAAGTGGTTTCACAGAGAAAAGCCAAGGCTCCAGCAGTCTGTGTTGTTCCCAGTGTCTGGATGCATTGGGAGCTACTGTTCCTTGCTTGCCCACTAGCTCCCATCACCCTAGCTCAGATGGAGCACCGTACCTGCTAAGGGAGCCCAAAGCACTGCACAGGCAAGAGAGGGGCCCAAAGCAACAACAGGCTTTTTGTGCTACATAGAGACAGGTTTCTTCAATAATGCAAAACTGTCTGGGGTGCTCTGCAGATATACCAAATACCTTGAGGGACTGTTTTCTCTTTAAGTATTGCAATTCATACGAAAAATATTAACAAAAAAAAAATTCTGTTGTTCTACAAATCATGGTGCAGGAATCAGGAATTTATAAGGCTTGAAATGTTTGTTTCATATTCTACCACAGATACTTGGTGTAAGTTTGGGTAAGTCACTCCAGGATAGTTGAAGGGAGTTTTTGTGCTTAATCCTGTGGACAGGATTTGATCACAGACTTTGTCTTCAGAGGAAGTTTCCCTCCCCTGAGGCAGTCTCTGCGGGGGCAGGACGGGGGGGAGCTAGTAAGGATTTATGCATGATGTTTTAGGCATTCACGTTAAGCAGCTCTAGCCCAAATCCTTGTAAATAATAATAGGTGTTTTGAGTATAAATGAAGCAATAAAACTTACATTTTAAGAGCTACCTGGGATTTAGCCAAAATACTAAATAAATAAATAACCGTACACATTTAACTGTTGACCATACTGAGTTTACTGAGAGGCTAAAAATGAAGAAAAACATCCCCAGTAAACAAAAAATCCATGCTAGGTCAGACAGAGAAAAAGAGGTTTCAAAGTTGCAATAGAGTGAAATGAAGTAGAGACTCAGCAGATAGTTAAAATGCTGCTCTTGTCTCTAGCAAGAAACCTGACTACACAGAGGTACGAATGCTGTTTTATTTCCAAAGCTTACTAAAGCTGTGATGAATGCATATCTGGAATATATTTCTTCTTGTGTGAACCGACTACATATCACTATCATTAACAGTAACTCAGCATGTTTATCACAGTGCATTTCCAGGAGGTTGGAAAACACACAGGTTACCATTCTAATTCTGCAATAAGTCACAAACCCATCAACATACTCATTGTTTTTAGTGTAAATTTCATCTTTCAGAAGCTTTTTCCTTCCTTCAAAATGGTTTATGCAAAACATACTAGAAATATATTTGAAAGCCATGCCTGAGTCTTGGTAGCATTCCCGCATATCAGCTCAAAGCAAAGAGCATTTCTTCACTTGGATGTGTTGTGTTGACTGAATAATGTGTTGGTGCAGTCAAGAATACAGTATTTGTCATCCTCGACACTTTGAGAAGATATTTGTTCAAACAGAGTTCAGCCTAGTTCTGCAAAATATTTGTTGCTAGGCTCATATTCACCATTTGTAGGTAAGGTTGGATGCCTCTATTCTTTTTAAATTTGTTCTCTCTACAACACTGTGTAGGAGCCTCACTGTTTTCAGCATCCAGATTTCATATCAGTAAGAAGTAATTACCTCCCTGAGAAAATCCCCTCTTTTCCTGATTGAGGCCGTGTTACTGCACCAGAAATGTTATTCAGCAGCCACTAGGCATCCTTGGTGGTGACATCTGTTTGGTTGTCTGGTGAGGGATTGAGCTATAATCAGTCATATAGGTGTTGAATAGTATTGGCTTCCTGACAGGCCGTCAGAATAGCCATAGCAGCAGTTTAAAAATCAGTCTGTTTGTTTCTGCCACCCAGTGATACGCTGTGATGTCTGGAGATCACTTTTACTTTCAGTATTGTACAAAGCAGGACAAGAAATTACTTCCAAGGCAGAAAAATATGACAATGGAAAAAAACCACCAAAATCCTATGCTTTGCGTATCAGATTTTTCTTTACTGATTTGTGAACCACCAGATGACTAACTCACCTATGGCATCACTAATAAAGAGTTAAATCTTCTGTCTTCTGTAGAATATCTGAATGGGTTGCATATCACTGCCTAAGATTTAGATTAAGGTAAGGCAGAGCCTGCTATTCCATTGTTATCAGTTGGTGAATAAAAGATGAAGATTAGCATGATTAAAGAGAAGTGAAACAGTCCTTCATTATTGTACGGGAGTAATTCTCCTGGACACTACTGGGACTGTGTCCATGACTAAGGACGGAAGAATTATGCTCTGAGGAAAGCAAAAAGCAGAGCCTGTCTAACCAGCTCCCCTGGGGAATGGCAGTGATTATAGGGCATGCTGTTGTCTCTTTTATTGGCATAGGCAGCCACCTACAAAACATGTGAGGGAACCAATGCAACTAGCATCAAATTTAGACAAGCAGGTGAAGATTATGGCTTAACATCTGTGGAGCTGAGAGCGAAAACAGGGACATAGCCATTGAGGTTTTGTGTCTCATGAGCAAGACCCACAGTAAAAACAGGGCTGGGACACTTCAGTTTTATGCAGGGAAGAGAATATGGACAAAGAAAACTGAAGTAGGGATTTGGTGGCTGTAGCCTTGGCAGGAAAGTAAGCAAGAGAAATTTGGGGGATTCGTCTCACCTAACTGTAGGCACTACACTACAGATGGCTATACCCGAGCAAGTCATCCAGACTTCCTTTAAAGTCAGTAGAAATAAATGTTTTTAAAGTGTAATTCATCTCAACCTCAGATAAACAACTAAAATGTGTGAGATTAATTGTGCCCCTCAGATGTCTGTTTCTCTGCTTTAACCATACAGAGTTGCTCAGATGCGGCTGTGCAAACCATAGATATATAAACTTGGAGGTATGGATGATCCCAAGGGGTTTCAGTGGGACAGCAAGAGTGAGACATTCCAGGGCTCAGACGTCCAGTCCGACACTGAACTGTACCCAGAAGGGCAGCGCCCTCCCCATTCACCTCTCTGTAGGCGGAGATGGAGGAAATCTGCAGCTAACCCAGCATTTCTCCAGAAACTTTAATGTTCATCTTGAGTATCGCTTGCTCAGTACCTCCACCTCTGCAAGCTGCATTTAGAGAAAAACAAAACAAAAATTAAAAAAAAAAGTGGTTCCTTGTTGATTATTAGATAATAAAAAACTTTAAAGATGGTTTCTAAGTATAAAAGTATTTCAGTACACATTTTCCAGAGTTAACACAATTTATTTACAAGTAGACCTGTGTAAGCAACCGCCTCGGTTGCTATAAAAGAGGCTGCATTCCAACCACAACCCAGAAATAAATGCTTTTTCAGTCAGTTAGCTCTGCCTCCTTCCAGTGGTTTCCCTCCAAGCTTTGCCTAATGAGCTCTCCAGACTTGCTGCATGCAGGACACTTGGCTAGGCTGGTGTTCAGACTCTATAGCTGCTGGACTTGAAAAAGTACAATAAGATCTTAAAGGAGGTAAACTCAATCTACAGCAGATATCTAGTAGGACATATTTACTGCAGAAGTACAGTGAGGATCCATTAGGGTCTCTGTCAATATCAGGATATTGAGAACACTAAAGAAATGGCAGATGATCTGTTATTTACCTGATGTTGCGAACAGCACAGGCAGTACCACATACTTCCAGAAATAGAAATATAAATCTGTTGTGGTATAACTGCTTGGCTTCCAAAACCAGGACACATGGATAACCTGTGCAATAGCATCCGTAGTTAAGTCCACCCCTCGATCACGAGCCCATCTGTATGTTGCATCTCTTCCTTGATGGCCTGAGGTGTCATGGGCCCACCGAGCTAGAAATAATTCACTGTTGTGTTGCCAGTCCAGATCCACCTGAGCCACTTCAGTCTTAGCAGCCTGATCCACCTCCTGGTTGTTTTGATGTTCTTCAGTGGCCTGACTCTTGGGTACGTGAGCATCTATGTGACGTACCTTTACAGCCAGGTTCTCTGCCCAGGCAACAATATCTCGCCACAGTGCGGCAGCCCAGATGGGTTTGCCTCTGCGCTGCCAGTTGCTCTGCTTCCATTGCTGCAACCACCCCCACAGGGCATTTGCCACCATCCATGAGTCAGTATAGAGATAGAGCACTGGCCATTTTTCTCTTTCAGCAATATCTAAAGCCAGCTGGATGGCTTTCACCTCTGCAAAATGACTCAATTCACCTTCTCCTTCAGCAGTCTCTGCAACTTGTCGTATAGGACTCCATACAGAAGCCTTCCACCTCCCATGCTTTCCCACAAGATGACAGAACCCATCAGTGAACAGGGCATATTACTTCTCATTTTCTGGCAGTTTATTGTACAGTGGGGGCCTCTTCAACACGTGCAACCTCCTCCTCTTGTGATATTCCAAAATCTTTGCCTTCTGGCCAGTCCATGATCACTTCCAAGATTCCTGGGCGACTGAGGTTTCCTATTTGAGCCCGTTGTGTGATAAGCGTGACCCACTTACTCCACGTAGCATCAGTTGCATGATGTGTACAGGGGACCCTCCCTTTGGATATCCTGTGCCAGGTCCCTTGACCTTACTTTGTTTTACAGGCTTCAGAAGGATTTGGACTATTTTCTTCCCTTTCTCAAAAACCTCATCTGCTGTGTTGCCCCAGCATGTTGCAGCGATTTGTGTTTCTCTGGAATTGCTGGGGTGACAGCATACTTCTTCCAAATATTCCAAAACTAGTTTTTCAGGATTCTGCACGATGAAGTTCCGAAACATTGGAGGTGCCCACTGTCTGAGGTACTTGCCCACACTATCCCACACAGCCTACAGCTCATAACTGTCTATCCTTGGGGCAGATCTCTGGATCATATTGTTAAATTTCTTAATAACCTTAGACAAAAGTGAAACAGTATTCCCAAGAAACACCAATAG
Organism: Egretta garzetta; assembly: GCF_000687185.1. Taxonomy (NCBI): domain Eukaryota; kingdom Metazoa; phylum Chordata; class Aves; order Pelecaniformes; family Ardeidae; genus Egretta; species Egretta garzetta. Next base: position 1,374,601 of record NW_009258615.1, on the reverse strand, counting down.
ATGTATCTTAACTGTCCAAGGTTGTTCAAAATGCTGAAAAGCTGTTGTAATAAAGGAGGAAACATCATAGAAGAAGGCAGCGAAGGTACCATTCTGTATTTCCTTCATATAAAATCTCTCAGAAGCAGATGTATGATTGCTAATTGTCTCCGCGAGGTGGTACCCAAAGTACAGTACTGGCGTCAGTACAAAACCCAAATACCAGATAAAGCTCAAGGTCAGTGTTTTAATGACAAATTTCCCAGGCAAAACATCACTAATCACTGCAGAGCACAACTGCAACATCAATCTTGAACATGTACAGCAAAAAAAGGAGCATGGTGCAGATCAGATAAACTAAGATTGAGAACAGATGAATCAATATCGTGACCCACAACTGTTTACAGAAATAAATTCCTTAATAAGCTCTGATTAATCTAATGTTATCTCAAACCCCTCGGGCCCCACGATGAGCACCAAAAAGGACTGTTGCGGTTTAACCCAGCAGGCAGCTGAACACCACGCAGCCGCTCACTCACTCCCCTCCCTCAGTGGGATGGGGGAGAGAATCAGAAAAAAATGTAAAACCTGTGAGGGCCAACTCCCCCAGTTTCCATACTGAGCATGATGTCATATGGTCTGGAATAGCCCTTGGGCCAGTTGGGGTCAGCTGTCCTGGCTGTGCCCCCTCCCAGCTTCTTGTGCCCCTGGCAGAGCAAGGGAAGCTGAAAAGTCCTTGACTGCTGTAAGCACTGCTTAGCAACAATTAAAACATCAGGGTGTTATCAGCATTCTTCTCATCCTAAATCAAAACCACAGCACTATGCCAGCTACTGGGAAGAAAATTAACTCTATCCCAGCTGAAACCAGGCCAAACTCATAAGAAAGTTCTTGTTCTTTTGGTAACAGGAAAGCTAAAAAAATGGTTTTCTGACACCATTTCTGAAGGTATCTCTGGCTATGCAACTTTATGTCAGACAAAACCAAGACATTACAGAGCCCTTGAAGTGAAACTACCTGATGATACCATTAAGGAGGACATTATACTTTTTTTGCTGTCCTTTTCTCTAGCTCTTGAGTTTAGATTTATCAGCTGTATGATGCCAGAATATTTTGAGCTACACAACTCAGATGTGCTTTCTGTGTTTGATACAAGCTTCTGTAAGTCAGAAAAAAACTGGTGAAGCTGACACAGTAGGAAGAAAACTCTTACATGATACTTTAAGAAAGTTGTGCTTCCATGCACTGTGGATGTTACTTCCCCTTCAGTATTTGTTTAAAAACAGTTAAGGAAGCTGTGATTCTTTGAGCCCTGTTTTACTAGATACTTAGCAAGAACTTAAGAACCAAAAGGTCTATTTCCTCCCCTGTTTCTGTGAGAGGCAGTAGCATAAGGCAGTTTCAGCCAGAGAAGGAACTAAAGAACCAGATATTTAGCTTTTTCTGCCTTAAAGGGAACAGGAATATTTTAATAGGTGGTATTTCCAGAGAGAGAATGGAAATGCATAGTAATGCTTTTTATTGTTCACAAGCCAGAAAGGAAAATATCACCCCCTGAATTTTCTGATCTTAAAAGGAAATTATGCTCTCCAGCCTCGCCTTCCTGCCTCCCAGCAATCAGCAGCCTGGGGACCATCTTAGTTGGAGGTCACACCCAGACTTCTGTATTTAAAAGCCGGTCTAATCCCTCACCAATTTATATTTTTGGCTTTCAGAACTTCCTATGACCATGAGTTTTACAATTTATGTGTTGTTTGAAAATGTACTTCCCTTTGTTAGCTTTAAGCCTGCTCTCTCATAATTTTTTTGTATGACCCGTGGCACACGTTGCTAATATACGTTGTCCCTGCAACTTCTCTCCGGCAAACCTGATTTTATAGACCTCGATTGTATTTCCCCTTACTCTTTGCTTGAAAAGCCAACCTTATTTGGTCTCTGTTCCTGAAAAAGCCATTCAATAATCTGATTTTTATTGCCCTTTTCTGCACCTTTTCTAGCTCTATTCTATCATTTTTGTAATAGCGGGACCAAAACTGCACATAGGATTCAAGAAATGGGTGCACCATTGATTTCTACAATGGCATAATATTTTCTGTTCTGCTTTGCTCTCTATTCTTATTCTGACAATTCAGATGATGTTGTTTGCTCTTTTGACCATCTCTAGGCACTGAGCTGACATTTTCCAAGAGCATTCACAATGAGTCTAAAATCTCCTTCCTGAGGGTTATTAGGTAATTTAGAGGCTCTTGAAGTATGCATGCAGTTAAAATTGTTTTTCTCACATGCAATGAACTTAGCGGCACTGGATTTAATCTTATATTTAACCACTTGGATGGTTGGTGTTGTTAGATCCATCAGCAACTTCTCACAGTCTGCTTAGGACTGATTTTGCCATCTCACTATCCACCTCATTTTTCACTGCTTCATCTATAACACACATCAATCTCTGTCTAATTTACCAGTACAGTTAATTTTTTTATTAGCACAGCTTATCTGAGGTCATATTTTGTTGGCATAAATTGCTTCAGGGATTCCTTTAATGTACCTTGTTTTATGGTGTTACTTTGTGATCATCGTGCATGCTTGGTCTTTTGATACCAAGACAGAAACCAGTAGACCTGTTTGGAACATTTTTTTTTTTATTTCAGTACTTTTTCTCTTTTTTTTTTGCCTTAACTTCTTTTATTTAAAATTTTGAGTTGCTATTTTATGAGACATTACCATGAAACATAAAATAATAATAGGGGTATAAAACCCATTAATCTGTGAAATGGATGGAGCAATTGATAAAGAGGAAAGTGAGTTAAATAACAATAGACTGCTTGTCAGAAAGCAACTAAACGATGACACCAGAGGCTCTTCCATATACTGCTTCTTGCACCAAAGCTGTAAAATAAACATAGCGAAAACAGGCTGCAGCCTCCCCCCCAGACATAACCTCCCCACACAGACAAAAATTCCTCAGAAGCTGCATAACTTTACAACTTGTATTTGCTTCATTCTTCATTCTTCACAAGAATGAGACTATGCTTGAATTATGACTTTTGATTTAAAATGTGTAAATATATCCAAATTCTATAAGAATATGATTTTTCTGGTTAAAAACTTCTTCCAGATGTACTAGGACTTATCTGAAACATGCCTTTCATAACAAATCAAAATTTGCAGGAGCTTTTCAAAACTGAAATGTTCTTTGTTTGCTGTTCTTGCTGCTGTTCTCTCCTTGTCAGCTCTGGAGAAATTTTGAAAACTTCTATCTCCTTGATTCTGATGTAGATTATAGAGTGGGAGGATTTGGTACTGCAAAAACAAAGTCATTGCTTGCCTACACTATAATGAAAGCTACTGCATGAAACACGACTATCATAAGTGATGATGGCTTTATCTGAAGCATTTGGGTTTATATTTAATGTTAGTGACTGTACTGATTATAAAATAAAGAGTTCAATCCTAATGATATGTATGTATTCATTAGGGAAAACACTTTATTCACTGGCACTGTTCCCTTCTGCACTGACACTTCTGAATCAAATAATAGCTATGAATTTTTGGGCCTGATATTCTTCTTGCTGGACAAATTAGAAATAACTCAAGAGAAATCAGTGAAACCAATATAATCCTAGTTTATCTCTCTGTCAGTCACTGGGTATTCCCATTCCTATGTTTTTTGCTTCCTTTCTCAATTCTGTTCCCCACTACAGTTTGCCTTGGGGCAATTTTTATATGCCTATAACTAGCGAAAAGAAATGCTCTCAAGTATTTCTAGGGAAAAAATACATAGTAGAACATCAAGGAGAGAGGGCAGTCTCATGTGGAGACAAAGTAAATCAATGTTTCATTTTGGTCCAAATGGCTTTGCTTTACAAATGACATCATCCAGGTGGGACTGAGCTTTTGCATAGGATTGATTCTATCTCACCTTCCCCATTCTGTAATGGCTACTTTTTTCAGGGTTGACCATAAAGCTTTCCCCCCAGAAAGTGTTTTCAAATGCTTCTGCACTATGAATATCATGTTTTTAACAGCAGACGCCTTTCTCTCCCCTCTTAATTTACTCCTGCATATGGCCCTACTGTCCTCTTCACTTTCACTGCCTCTTTTTGTATGATTCCACACTTGGTGCTTTTCTTGCCGCTCCAGTTCCTGGATTATGCGGCTATAGGATGACAACAGCTTCTGTGTAAACAAAAACAAGCAAAATTTTTATCAATCATACTTGGAAAGAAGAGATGGAAACATAATTCGGGTACATCTTGAAATGCCAAAGCTTGCATCTGTTTTTGAAAGTCAGCAGGTTTTGAATACTATTATGATAAAGCAAATTCATAATTCTGAGAAGAGGGTAAAGATATTGAAAGAGGTCCTTGGACACGATTGCAATCTGTTACAATTTCACTGTCAACCATCAAGAATTTTACAGTGCTTTACTTCCTTACCTAAAGGGACTCTAACTCCAAACCTCCTGGTTTTGTAGGGGAGGATGAGTATAGGGAAATTCAGAGCTCTAACTCATAATTTTATTACAAGATTCTAAATATTAATCTTCCTCATGAACACAAAAGTATGAGGTGTTTGGCTTTTTTTATCCTTCAACTATAGAGCAGAAAACCTTTTTTAGAAGATAAGAAACACAGAGGGCATTTTTCATCAGATCAAAAGGCTTGGAATACTTAATACTGTCCCTTCTAGGTCTGTAGAAGTCTGTCTGTGGCACTGCAGAGTCTTTTATAGGATGCTGTTACTTTTTTCCATAGTGGAATAGCTTCCAAAAAGGTCCTTCCAGTTTTCCGTTTGAGACATGTGTTGGATGAGTAGATTCTATAGCTGCTAAAGCTATTTATTGTTTTCCTGGATGTGGATTATGTTTCTTTTGTTGCTTATAAGAAAGCAGTCATGGAAAGAGATAATATCATCACTTAATATTTATGAATGGGTAGTTTTCTTTTAATGGTGAAATCGATACTTGTCCCTAGAACAGTTTGTTTTACTTCTAAAACAGAAAATGGTCAGAATTGCCAAATAGCTTTTCAGATTCCATAAATGAAAAATATCTGCTTATTAGCTCTTTTTTAGCTAGCCTTTTGTCTTATGTTCTTGAGCCAGTTACTCAGTGTTCAGGAGAGGTCATTGAGTACGTCTCCACTTTTATCATATTCTTCTCCCTGATTGTGCCATTGATTTTAAGACCTATTCTGTATTTCACTGAGGCTTATACATATAGATGTGGCTATGGATGTGTGCATCTGTGTGTGTGTTTATTTATGGAATTGTCAGTCTGCAGAGAATTGCCTGTGACGTAGACAGATTTATTTATCTGGTTATTTGGAGCATAGTTTCAAAATAATTGCCAGGTGAGATTGAGATTTTATTGCTAGTCCTCTCTATTTCACAGCTTTGCTGAAGTGCTTTAATTATCAGCTATTAGAGGTGATAATTCATGCACCAAATCTGAAGAGCACTTTTTAAAACAACCCTCAGTGTGCCATCAATGTTAGAGAGAAGAGTTCTGCTTGCTATTTATACCCCTTAAACTTGTTTTTACCATATCAAATAAACCATGGTGTAAAGCTGCCTCTTTGGGATTTTTTTTTTTTTTTTTTTTTTTTTTGTCATTTTGTCCTTTCAGCTGTGCTCATTGCCTGTGGTCTTGTCAAGGGGCTGATGGCTGGTAGGCTGTGCAATACCACAAGTGGTGCTGCAGTGGAGAGACAGGCACACTGCTGCGGAGCCTGGTGGCTCGCATCTACCACCCAACCACCGAGCCTTTGGGCAGAGGACGTTGCTGATGGTGCCTGGTAAAGTACAGGCTGTGTAGTACTAAGGGTTTACACAGGGGCTGCTTTTTCTCAGTATTGATGAATACATAGAAAGTGCTGATCCTCAAACGCTCCTTCAAAGATAAAGTACTTGAGGAAGGTGTGTAGCTGTAGCTGTTGGACATGGGGAAAAAACAGGGGAAATGAACGAAGCCCCATGGGAAGATCATAATGAGGATATAAGAAAGAGCAGAAACATAGCTGTACTTTGAAAAATATTTTGACGTCATGGCATCAAGGTCTATGCATCCTCTGTGGAACTATGTTAGTCTGATGTTTATGAACTTACATAGCCATAATGCCACAATCTTATGGACATAGTCCATGTCTGTGCTGATGTGTTGACAGCATCCAGTATACTACTGAGAGAATACATGTGAATAATTACCTTTTTTTTTTTTAAACAAAGCGGAATGTCATTGTAGCCAAGACTCCTCAAACCAGGATGGCTCGGGCACCTTAATCTTCTTTCGTTTGTTTGTATAAAGATGTATGGACCCTGAAGCTCCACACTGTTCCCACTTCCTTTGCTTGTTTCCATCTTGTGTTCTTTTTCTGCTTTTCTCTGTTTACAAAACAAATTGAAAAATTTTTCTGAGAGCTAAGAAGCAGGGGGAAGGTCTTTGTAGATTACAATTACTGCAATTAAAATGTTTTATGTGTTAAAATAATAATGCTTTGCATTATAAAATGTTCTACCTGGAGAAAATTCAGTATTTTGTCTCGGTCATAAGCATTTTGATGTAACCTTACATAACCATATGGAGTAATAAATGATTGCTACAGTTAATATCATAAATTTAAAGTTTTGTGAAAGGAAATATCTTCCATTCTGAAAAAAAAAAAAAAAAAAAAAAAAAGTTGAATAGTCTAAATAAGAGGGCATCCCCTGAGTGGTGCTGAAGTTTCAACTGCTCAAAAAATGAGCACTGAAATAAGGAGAGAGAAAGAATATCAAATCAAGATCAAGAAGTAGAAAAACAGAAGCAGTTTATACTTACAGGATAAAACATTTCAATTAGTAAAAATAAGAAAAAAAAACTAACATAGAGGGACTAGAATAAAGAAGATATATAAAAAGAAAAATATTTTAAAAGACCAGGAAGGGAAACTAAATGTATTATTTATATAAAAAAGGAAAGTAATTAAAATTAAAAAAGCCAGAAGGGCCACGTGACTTCAGTTTCAACTTTATTGATATTAAATATTAAGAATTACCATTTTTTAAGAAATGATACATATCTAAAACTCTCAGTTCCCTTCTCATTTTCTTTGTTTTTTCCCATCCTAAAATGAAATTACATCTCTCATCTGAATCAATCTCTTTTTTTAATCATATTTTAAACCATTGTTTATAAAAATAGTATTCCCTATTTCTCGGTTTCCAGAGTCACTGGCAGCGGAACTGGTGTTACTGGTTATTTGTACTGCTGACCAGCATTTGACAGAAAGAGGCTACACCAAATGCCTAATGCTGCTTCAGTGCCACCAGTGACTCCATCATACTGGAACGGCAGTTGCGGGAACTATCAACAGATCAGAGGAAGAGCCACAATTGACACATTTGTGTAGCATTGTTGAAGACAATGAGGCAAATTATGCCCTTGATGTTAAACATAAATTACGTGCTATGGATTTCGTTCATATAGCAGATCGTGGACTTGGCTAAAAACCCTGACCATATTGGATGATACTGGTTTAAGTGTGTTGTAAAGGGGCAGGGTGAAGGGAAGTAGAGGAAAAAGAAGGAATTTTTTGGGGTGCTTCTATGGATAAAAATACAGTTTCATTGACTCATTTTACCTCAGATGAGTATGTTGGGAGGATTTTTAGCTTAGCTCCTTATTGCAGCAGATGGGGATCCCAGCTGCTTGTTTCTTTCTATCCTGACAATCTGGTTACATCAGTTTTCTAGCAGCTTGCACGTCGAAGGCTTTAATCACAAAGGAAGAGGCTAGAAACATTCTTTCTTTAGAAAACAGAAATGAAGCTAGAAATCAATTTCCAGCTTTTCTTCCAATTGGGTCATTGGTAATGATGGTAACCACTAAGGGCATAGGCTGGCTTTGTTAATAAAGAAGTGACCAAAGTATGCCATGGACACCTCACTTCTCATTAAGCGCTCTATAGTCCTCTTCTCCTGCAAAATAGAGATCAGCCCAAGAGCTTTCCCGTCAGACTGGGACAAGACAGCCTTTACACCTTCAAGTTGCGCTTTACAGGTTTGCTCAGTTTTATAAAATTTGAGAATTTTATTTAATTCCAAGTTAAGGTAATTGGGCAATGTGGACTGTACAGCTCAGTCTCTGAACCTCTGAACCCAAAAGCTGTAATGACAATGTATTTTTATATTAAATTGCAGCACTGATGGCTGTGACTCCCTAACCAATTGTCTTGAGAAGCTTTACTTTCACTCTTAAATGAAGAGGGATTTTTCCTAGCCTAATGAGGCAAAGTCTAGATTATATTGAATCTGGGAGAAGGACAAGATGAATTATTGAAGGATTCTGAAGAGTGAAAGAAAAAAGGGACAACGTAAGAATTTTGGGAGGCGAGGTAGTCACACTGGGAGCTTCTTCTCTGTCTGGAAAAGGAGACGTATACGCAAAAAAATACCAACTGCAAGACTGTATTTTCATGAAGCTCTGTGGAGGAGAATTTCAAAAGATTAAAGGTGAGGTCTTGAACCCTTCTTCAGCTTCTCATTTAAAATGTAGCGAATAGTGTAAGGAATGAAACCTAGAATGTTTGTTTAATGAAATGGTTTCTGTAGGACCTTTGCAAAAATGGGAGGATGTGCAGGAAACAAAGCATAAACTGCATTAGAGGAAAGAGTTGCAATTAAGGCATTTACCTCCTGATATGAAGAAATCGGTCTGTCTCTTCCATTACATTCTCTTTTCTTGCTAAGCAAGACATTTAGACCAAACTTTTACAGTAGCTCATTAATTTAATTTAATTTTTTTTTCTTTTTCTTTTCTCCTATTTTCTAACACTTAGCTGCAATAAAGCCTCTGAGGTCTGCTTTTTTGAAGTTCTGTGGATTCACTGTCACAAGTTAAACTGGCAAAATCTGTCCCTTTTACATGGAAAATGCTACATAGTGCTGTATCTTCTGAAAATACCAGGTGCTAGGTGCCTTAGAACGGGCACTCAAAGCTAGCGGAGATTTTGACCTTCATACCTCTGTACTGCTGCACTGTGTTTAGCAACCCAGTACAGAAACTGTCTGGAATTGCAGGAGGAAAGGAGCAGCCCTCTCTCCAGAAAGTGTTTGAATAGTGTGCAGCGTGAGGCCACATATTAAACAACTCTCCATCTCCATAACACTCTACTTCATCTTCTCTAAGAGGTATATGAGGCTTTAACTGGATGAATGCTAGTGCTACAAGGGCAGAGCGAGTGCTAATTCCTGAGGGGGCTATTGGTAGCCTCTTTAGAGCTGTAGTAAATAATGACTAAGTCCATGAATTATACAGAGAATTAATGCACTGAGCCTTGTGTTCTCTATATGCCCTATCTTGCATTGTAGCTGGTCTACTATATACTGTACTAGTCTGCAGTTTCAAACAATGTTTAGACAATCTTTGAAGAAGACCATGAAGAATCTCACAAGTGCTCTGCTCTGTTTGCTGCACCCCAAAGTGTGGACAGTTGCCCAGAATCTAACTGAACCATTCCAACATCTTTTACTTTTTCAGCCTGGGAAGAAATCTCACGGGAGCCGCTCTGCAGCAGAGCCAAGGTTGATTTCCTCGTGCTATTTCACCACTTCCAGTTCTAACCTGAAGTGGGAAACATGTTGGTGCATGAAAATTTGAGGACGCTTTCCAAACATTTTCTCACTAGCAAAAAGGTGCAGTCTGAGCTCAGATTAGATTCCAACCACTCTGCTGGTTTCTCTTAGTGAAAGATTTGTCTCTTCTGCTAGCATGATAAATCCCAACAACGGACAACACAGTACCCAAAAGCAGCGTATGGAGCAGGAATCACCTTACCTAACTTTATCAGTTAATTATCTTCTCCAGCAGGTTGTCTATGTTCTGTCTGCAGCCAAAGGAGAGAGAGGAGCATTTCTAAAGGCTGATTCATCCCATCCTGAGTGTCTAATGCAGGTGAGTGAATTGCCCTCTGGACATGCTTGCCTCTCAGTTTTTCTCCCAGTACAGACTCTAGGGGGAACCTAGATAACTGGTTTAGACTAGGCAATTTTTAGATGAATAAAGATAAGTGAGATGACTCCTATCCTCACGTGTGTGTCTATGTGACAGAAAAAGTATAGCTCATGGGAGAGATAAAACATGGGCACAGTTTAAACCAGTGTGAGGGTTATCTTACCAGACTCTCTGTATGTGTTTGCATGTCTAGCATCTGTAAGTGGTTTTGTTTGTGTGATTTTCCTTTGCTCCAGGATAACCACAAAAAGGGGATTCAGAGCAAATGATGTTTCTGATCAGCAAGAGGTGAAGCTGCCAGCACTCAGATACTGCTAAATAACCACCTAGAGGATCGCCACCACCTTGGAAATCTCAGGAGCAATACTTCAAAGCACAGACTGGCACATGGGTGCATGGGACCTTAAGGGTTCAAATGGTTTGGAAATTAAATATCTTCTATCATTCCCGTGGCTTGCATGTGAAATTGATTTTGTTACATTTATTTGATTAGGAGGCATAAGTGTTTCCCAAAGTAGTATAAATAAACATGTTACTAGAAACAGGGTAGATGTGATGATCCATAAAGCCGGGAAGCGGTGCCTGATTGTTAGCAAATTTTACAGAACAGCAGTTATTTTACAAAGTTTTGATTTCCTGTGCCAGTTCATGGTAAAGAAAGACAAAACACTTTGAAATGACAATTTGGGTGAAGTTTTGGTGGATGTCAAACCCCATCACTTTCAGGAATACATTCCTGGCCTTGAAATCTATTAATATTTTGTGCCTGAAACCTACTTCCTTTGACTGATTATGAATTTTCTTTGAAATGTTAACATTTATTATTTATCACTGCTCCCCATTTAAAAAACAGTTTTTCTCCTTCAGTTATGACAGAGCAAAGCTTAAAACTATTCTAGTGATGCCTGTCATCTTCAGCAGCTTTAATTGCTCTGTGGTGGCATGTATGTACACATGCAATGGAGTGTATATACATAGACAAAATGAAGCAGTATAAGCTGCCAATGCACTGTGTGGCCTGAGTACCAGCAAGGCACTGTGTGGGAATGTCACGCCACCTGGGGTGAGCTAGGTGATCCCTAGTGCGTCACCTCTTCATGTGCACATCCCTTCTGTGATACCTGTCTTGATCATGTTGTTAGCTTAAAGGTGCTGAAAATCAAATTATTTTTTTTCCTTCCCATCTTACAGGGCACGTAATGGGAACTTCAAAAGCCCACTTGCTAGTGGTTCTCATAATGTACTATCTTTCTTTAAAGCCCATCAGCTCTTCTGGGGTTGCATGAAGAAGCCAGTCTCGAGGTCAACTTCGAGCAGACCTTGCTTCCAACAATAGAAAAAAAGCAGTGTGTCACCCATAAAAAGAATAATTAATCTCACTGAAATTTAGTGGGTAAAAGCTAGGTTTCTGGTCCCAGCCTGTCAGCCAGACCCTTTTTATGGTCAGTGGAGACGGACATACTCTTCCAGAGACTGATTCAGTCAGAGGAGTCCTGTGCATGTGGTTTCTTAGTAAAAAAATTGTAGTCCAGTTTTTGAGATAGAAGTAATTTTTTTTTAATCATAGCTGTCTACCAGTTCTAGGTGCAGGATGATAAATTGATGACAACCACTATGAAACAAATTAATCAGCCCAGTGTCAGCATTTATGTATAAAACTTTGCTCTCTGTAGAAGCCAGTTTCCAAAGTTTCAGTGCTACACAAGCCCTTCAATCAGATTTGCAGAACTAAACCACAGGTAATTAGAATTTAAATTATCTCATTATTTAATATTCAAGATGAATTGTTCTTTTTTCTTACGTTGAGATTTTCAGGTTTTGGGGAAAGGGACTATTGTCTGCTAAGGCCAAAGTTAAGGATAATGTAGCAGGAAAAGTAGAACATTATACAATAAAAAGTTTATACAGTAATTTAATTGGAAGGCTTTTGGTTTGCAGAGGTGTCATTATTTGCATCTCTCTTTCTACTCACATAAAACCACAAAAACTCAAGATTCTTATTAGCCAGAATGGAAACTCCTTCTGTAGGAATTGGTATTACTCTCTGTGGTTGTTACACTTACAGTCTTTAATTGGTGTATATAATTCCAGTTGCCGTGGTAACAGTAAGAACTCCCAGACTTCTGTGTGTTTAAAATCTCAACCTGAAAACCAAAGTTCTTTTTAGAAAAAAAATCCAAAAACAAAGGAAGACTAACAAGTGTTGAGCATAGAAATTTCACAAGTATTGAGCATTTTACTTGGATCTCCCAGAGCAAAATTATGCAGCATAACTCCATGAACTTCATGGAGTTTGCTTTGAGCATGGATATCCCAAATAGAAAGCAAACTTCACAACAGGAAAATGGGAGTCTTGCACTTATTCACAATGCTAAACTTGATGGGTTCACTGATCCCAGGGTCACTTGCCTTGCAGAGTCTTGACCTTCACCCAGGAAGATGAAAATAACTCTTCCCTTATATCAGCTGAAGGCAATCATGGCTGCTCAGGGCTCAGGCCATGCCACATCCTGGGTCCCGTGCTGGAAATCACTAACTGTGGTCCTCATATTTCTGACTAATTCGTGCTCTGAACTGGAAACATTCACAGCATTTTACTTTGATATTTTCCTTTGTAATCTTCCTCCTCATTTTCCCTCTCTGTGCCACCCAACCTTTTTGAAGAGCAGACTGCTGGTCTGCTGGAAATGCTTCTAAGGGTCCATGCCACTGCTTCTTCATATTCCTGTGGCTATCTGCCTAAAGCCATGCACTTCTTCTCATCTTATACCTCATTTCTAAGCTTTTGAGGGTCTTTGTCATGTCCATCACAAAGTGTTACGAACTCCTGGTCCCTGTCTAGAATTTTGAGGAAATATGGATGTAAATAATAAATGTCTTTTATCTTTACAGAAATACACTAATCTTATGATGGTCTTTTCCCTCCTTCAGTTCCAGTACTGCCTCATCCATCACACTCTTAGTTATCCTCATGTTTAAAACTAAAACCACCAGAAAACCAAGCACCAGCAAACCCCTTTCTGGTACCTAAAAAAGACACAATTGTCACTGAGCCACTAGAAAATAAGGCCATAGCTTTTGCTGAATTTCATCTATACTTAGCATTTTTGCCGTGACTAATCCATTCTTTCGCTCTAAATTTGTCATGGCAAAATGACACACCTGGATCTTCATATAGAACACCAAACATAGCTAAACCCTTCACACACGCTATCAGGGATCTGCTTGATTTCAGCACCAGAAAGGTCATGCCAGAATGGTCAGAATACAGAACAGCCTGGGATAAAAGGAAGCAACATACTGTTGTGCAGAAGTCACCCTTTTCACTCGTCTATGAAATTACAGTGTCTATGTGCATCACTCTCTAAAATAAGACCAAACCATATGGAGAGATTTTAACCTCCCTCCCATAGAAAAATTGCATTACACCATAGTAATTTTCATCTTTAAGTCTTGAAGTTATTACAGTTACATGCCCAAACACTCTGCAGTATTTTTTTCCTATTGCTTAGCTGGTTTTGTCAGTCTCATGCACAATTCTTTAGGAATATTTCCACATCAAACTCCTTAAACTTGAACTGGCAAACAACAGGAGGAAGATAATGTTTAACCTCTTACACACCCATGATAGAAAGTCACATGTAATGAATAAATGTGGTTACTTGGCCTTCCATCTGTTCTATTTTTCCAGAAAAATGAAAACCATGATCCTGGACACTTCTGTGGTTGCTTGATTTGACATATGTTCCCAGTTTCACTGAGAGAAGGCAAAGTACAAATGAAGTTGATTAGATCCTCTCCTTTGCCAAGTCCATTTCTGCTCAGATTATGGAGCAAAGAAGCTCTACTCCTAATACATAGCAGAATATCCAAGCCAGACTTTTGCAACGTGTAGAAATCTGGACCTTTTTTTATGACCTTTTTCTTGATTAAGCTTCTGTGATGATAACAAGAGAATAAATCACCTCTGGTGATTATGAAGTACGAGCTAAACCTGCCTAGCTCATCCAGCAGTACAGAACAAGAGCACAGCCTAATGTTTCCTCTGCCTTGGAGATACTGTCAGCTCCCACCAGGACTGTGTGTCTTGGCTGCAGCCCCTTAGGGGATGTATTGTGCTCGCTACACACATTTTATATCTGCCGATAGCTTGGAAAATATATGGCACCTTCAGAATGTGTCACAGATGGTTCATTGGACAAGACTCCCACCCTGGCTCATGAGCAGAGGAGCAATTTATGTTTCCTACATTTTTGCTATAGCTGCTCAACAGAGGTTAGGACAGAGCCCCAGGCATGTTCTAAAGCTTCACTAATGTTTTCCATATCTGCAGAAATAGGGCCAAGTCTGAGTCCCTTTGCAGTCCATGGTGAAACTCACTTTGACTATTGGGACAGATACTTGGCCTACGTTCCTTAATTTGCGATACTTTATCTGGTAGTCCCTCATGCTTGAGGAATAAACCCTTAAGACTGGATTTATGTATCCCCTAAGGAAGAATGGGAAGTAAGTCAGAATACAGAGGAAAAGATGAAAAAAAAGAGACCAACCCCTAAAACACTTTATCATGGCGCTGACAATCCACGGAGGAGAGAAACCGGGTAGCTGTGCTGTGCTCTTGGTCCCCGAGGAGGTGGTGAGGGAATCTCAGCAGCAGGCTTGGCAGGCTCCATGCCGCTGTGAGGCAGGGTGGAGCAGCCTGCGCCAGGTCACACGGTGAGCGGGACAAACTTGTAAACTTCCTCCTCCTTCAGAACATACCAAACCAGCGAAAGCATGCATGGTCCTAAGCTCGACTGGCCATGTCAGTGAAATACATGCTGTGATAGCTTGCTTTGCTTTCTTCACTATTTCCTTTCCTGCTGGTAAGTTTCAACTTAATAAAAAATTGTTAATTTTAGTTAGATTGCAATAGTATGCAATTCTATTAGCCTCCCTTCTCAAGTGGATAGGAGAACAGATTAGGTCCAACTTAACTGGCCTGCTCTAAACTGGGGTCATACTTGTGCACCAGAGCAGCAAAGCCAAGATCATGCTGCAGGACGGAGAGCTGGTGACTCAGGAGGCAGGACTCCGAGGCTGCCCATATCCACCTCCCCATCAGCACACTATGTATCTGCTTTCCTGAAAGCTACAAAATGTCATTGGTTTATTTTCTATAAAGGACCTTGTGTTCCTTCACATCTTGATTAAAGTACTGCAAATTGGGGTAAGGGGAGGAATGGGGGTGTTGTGGGTTGATGGTTTTGTTCAGTTTGGGGTTTTTGCTTGCGTAGATTATTTGTCACTTTCATTTGCCCAAGAAGTTAATCCTATCACCCAAGTCAATGATGATGATGCTGCAGAGGAAACTAGGAAGATAATTTTTAGTGTTGTTAAAATGTGATCAAGCTATCATAAGCTTCAAGATGACTGATTCCTCCAAAGGCATCATTTTTTGAGCTTGACTACTGAACACAGACACCCTGTCCTGGGTCAGGGAGGGAAGTCTGCCCAATGTGTAAGGGCAGGAGGTATCCCCATCCACCTGCGAAGGCTTCTCAGGATGCCAGTCGTGTGGCCACAGACCCATGGAGCACTGCCTGACCCTGAGTTGCAGCCCCTCAGGCTTCACTAAGTTCCCGTTATCACCATTACTGCCAGAGTGTCTGAGTACTTCAGTCAGATATATGCGGGCTGCAAAGTCTGTGAGGCTTTTTTTTTCCCCTTCTTTAAATGTGCATGTTATTTTGTGTTCCTGTTAGAGGAGGCAGATGGAAAGATTTACGCCTTGCACTTGAAGCTGAATGTGTTGACGTTTATTGCAGACCTTAGAGACTTTAGGTGTCTTAACTGTCTCAGACTAAGCTTCAAGGAAGTCCTTGCCCAGACAGGCTTTGCCTCCACAGAGAAAGTTCAGCCCCATTAGGAGGGCAGAGCTGCTGTCAGCAACTGAGACCTCAGACTGGACTTGCCTTTCTCTCTGAAGTCCGTACAGAGCAAACACCACAAACATGGTCAATATGCCCAGGGTTGACCCTGCATATCCCATTTAACTGATATGCTGTTAATGAAGATTCTCTCTCTGTTGACGTGCTGTGTCCCAGCAATGTCACTGTGGCTGATATTTCTATGAAAGCAGCAGATTTCCTTGCACCAGGTACCTCTGCTATCAGTTGAAAGCAGGCAGGGATATCAATTGTGGAGATTTTCTTATCACTTACAGTTGTGATTTTATTTTGCAATATGTGTCTCTATAAACAAGCAGAGGGTTTAATTTTCATATGTGAGAAGATTTACTACCTGCAATATTGTATTGAAGTAGTAATATTTTTGACCACTCCTGGAGTGAGTGTTTCAGTTCATATTTTTAAAGACTGTGAGAAAGCCAGAAATCATGGCAATAAAATAAAGCTGTTTGTTTTCAGGGCAGAATATTAATAGGAATATATCATGGACAAGGGAATAATTCAGTCACTATGCTAACAAAACATGCCTGTGCCAAGGGCAGGACTGAGGTATTAGGTTTTTTTATTTCATGCTGGTTGTGAACCTGCCTATAGCAATGTTGAAATACGAGTCTATATTGCCTGTGAAGACGGACATGGGAACAGGCATGGGGATGGAAATCAACATCACGTTATGCAGCCGTGATGCAGTCTTGTCAAGACAGGCTGGTTTTATAGTATTAAATAAAGTGGCCCACAGCTCATCCTCTGCCCCCTAGGGCAAACAGCCTGACGTAACTTGTCTGCACAGTTGGCTCCTTGACCATCACAGAATAGGGTGGTCTTTGAGTACCTTTCCTGCACTTCAGGTTCCCCCCCCAGTGTTGCCTGGGCATGGTGTGGGGCAGCACTGGTTGGCCCAGGCCAAATCCCAGGTCAGCGCAGTGCTGGCACCGGACAGCCACGGGCAGCCTGTGACAATCTCACACCTGGGTCCTTGGCCCTCTTCCTTGTGCTGATATAATCATTTTGAACTTCACAATGTAGTAGATATTGATTTCTGCATTTGTTTGCTATTTGCTAACAAGCAAAGCCACTGAATGTGTGCTTCATTTGCACCCTCTTTTGCATCACTGGTGGCAATCTATATGTTATATCTTGACGTTCAACATGTAAATTCATATGTAACTTGGATTAATTTATGTACTGGAAATGACTTTCATCCACAGTTCCAAATTGCGTATTGACAAGCGCCACTTCTCTTATGACGCTCTAAGTGTCCTCCTGCAACACGTAGAAAGAGAGAGACACAGACACAGAGAATCCTCAGGAGTAAGCAAAAATAAATAAAGTTGGGGGTTTGCTCTAGAATAATGGTCTGAATGAGCTTATCCTTGCCCATCGACGTAACAGAGAGCACAGGGAAATTAACCTGGTTACCTGAGGTTAACCACACATGTCCTGGGATGCTGAGCATCCCTCATTGCTGCTTTGTCCAAGATTAGATACACAGTTACCATAATTGCTGTTAGTCACATTTTGTGTACCGCATTTCACATTACTTTTATTTTGCACTTACTGGGTCACATTGCCAAAATGAATTAATAAACCACAGTTCATAGCCTGTTGTCTCGTGCAGCTCCAGCTGAACTGCTCTCCTCCAGCACTTGTCTTGGAATCTTTACTGTACTCCTCCCAGTGTAAATAAATGGGGTTACTTATGTGAAAAAATATTCCCCAGAGGAAAGAAAATGTTCACAGTCAGACTTCTAGTTTATTGTATATGCTTAGAGATTAGTACGTTGCTGAAGAGAGAGAATCTTTTTTTCTTTTCCTTCAGAATTTCTAATTGTAAAATATTTAATTCTATGCCCTCTAGGCCAGTTATGCATGTAGCACAATTATTTAGGAAAAATAGTAAATCTGAATATTACACATAAAGCAAAAAGGTAAAAGAGTGATTCTGATAGCAGGAAAAAATATTTCAAAAGGTGTTTCACACACTTTTTACAATACTTTTGTAATTAAGTGTGATCAGCTGGATTAGCTCTCCTTTGATGAAAACATGAGTTTTTATTTAAGAAGAGAGGTGTGGCGTGATGCATAGAGGGAGAGACGGTTCATTCAACATGACAGCTCAGCCCATAGGTGAGGGAGAGGATATGGTTCAAGTCAACTGTATAAAGCTACATCTCTAAGCTGCAACATTAAAATATCCTATGGTGGTACCATGGAGAAGATAACCAGCTTGACAAGACTGCATAAGCCTTCTCAACATATCACCTTTGACATTACTGACATAAACTGGATATCAGCCACCAAGTCATTTCTTTAAGTTTCTCTGCATATGCAAACACGAGATTTCTGTGTGTCTTCTTCTTTTATCCAAACACTGCTTGCATTATGAGTCTTATGAAATCCTAAGGAATCCAAAGTACTGCAGTTAATAGGATTGATAAAGACTGCCACAAAATTGATATTTTTCACTGGCTCAAAACCAGTTTTATAGATTTCCACTTTATTTTTATGTCTGACACTTTCCACGGCATGATGGATAACGTTACAGCGACAGTAAATAGAGTCAACAGTAGAAAGACTCTTTGTGGAAAACAAGGCTTATTTGGATGGCTCGTCAGTTGGATGCCTCTCCAGAATTGGCTCCAGGTTGTAATCGTCTTCACACTATAACCAAAGGGCCATGTGGACTGCACGCAGCTGGATTTTACCTTGTCGGTTTAGCCTACAAGGATTGTGCAAAAGTGATGCTTACTGCAGTCCTCTGAAGAATTTCTACTATGTTCTGATTTTGTGGGGCTTTTGACTTCAAATTTGTTTTCCAATAGTTATCCACAATGGTTGCAGGTGTTTCATTTGCAGCAGCTGCAAACCAGAGAAGTCAGTTGCAGAGAATACAAAGGTCCTGATACTGGGCAGTAAAAAAAAAAATAATAAAAGAACATCATATGGGAGAGGCTGCCCACCTTAACAGTTTGATTTTACAGGAATACTTACTTTGCAATAACCAGCCAGGTCAAAGTGTATTGCCTGTATCCAGGTGTTTGGGCATCCCAGTAATGAGTGCCAGGGAAACACTGAAAATTCGTAATGACTTGCAGCACAAATAAAGGATGGGAAAAAAAACCTCAAGAACATCTTTTTACTAGTCCCTTATTTACTTGCTGTAGATCTGCCTGAACCAGTCTATTTGGGAGGTGATAGCTGCCAGGACCATGGAGAACTAAGCCTAAAAATTTGGAGAATGGAGCAGTTTGCAGATATCCTTGTGGAAAAGCTTAATTGCTCCTTATAGAATGATGGCTTGACCAAAAGATCCTGGCAATAAATGAATTTACTTCTCTATATTGCAGCTGATTTTGGCTCAGCAGACAGGGTGCCACCTAGATGTTATCCCAAGGCTTGTATGAAAACACAATTGAGGAAAGCTCAGTGTATTCATACGTAAAAATTATTAGGCAACAGTATCATGATTCACCACACTGGATCTACTATGTGTTACAAAGTCCAGCTCCTGACCTTTTCAATGTAAATATGATGCGATGGAAATGTACAGGACATCTACATTAAACCCTGAATCCAGTCATCTTACTTTCAGCTGGAGGTTTGATGAATTTTGTGAAAATTGCGGTGCCTGAGGAACATGCAATGGCTGGAGAGTGTTGTGCTCTTCACGGAGGCATGGCCTGATGAAGCACTCCCTCTCCCAAGCTCTGAGCACAGCTTGTAGGATTCACATCTTGGTATAAATCCCCAAAAGAGCTTGAAATATTGCAAATTTGCCTTTCAGGGGTATTCTTCTCGTTTAAATTCATATTTTTCTTTGACATTGCTACATATAACCTTGTTTACTAGAATTAATGGAAAACAAAGACCAAAGAGCTGTAAATGTAGAAACCCAGGCAGTAAATGACTTTTTACAGGGGGAGTTTCTTTGTGAGTTTCTCTAACCTGCATACCTGCTTAAGTAGTTAATCTTAAAGTTTATCTGGGTTTATTTGTTCTTTTCATTGCCACCTCTACTTATTCCCAAAGAATATTTGGCATTTGAGGACTTAATTTTAATGAAAATTTCTGGGCAAAATTCTAAACTTATATACACTGCTGCACTCTAAATTAGCTCCATTTATGCTTTGTATATCCTCATATTACCTAGATCAAAATGTCACTTATTCCTACTCAACTGTGAGCTTGACTTTTTCTTCTGTGCAGGTTAATGAAAGTTTTTCCAATGAGTCTAGGGAGATGTTATATTGTTTTAACCTTCTAAAGTCGCATTATTGTGATATTAGAGGAATCCCTTCCCATGAATCATCTCAATTATTTGCAGTTACAGCCACAGAAGGTTCAGCATTTGTGGTGTGTCTTCACCAGATACTCATAAGTTGCTCCTGACTCTTGAGTCATCCTGCATCACTTTTCTCTTGATATTACTTCTGGTATAGTATTATTTTCAGTAAGATGTCAGGAAGTACCAGCATATGCACTTTTTAAGCTATCTTGCTTCCCAGCCACACACTAATTAATTAATTATTCAAATTTTATTTTGTTTGTGTTCTTCTTTATCACTATGGTATTTTTAAAGGAGCAGAACAATTAAATATGAGTAGCAGAGGTTCACAAGTCATTGACGCTTGTTAGATTAGCAGGGGTTTTATCTAAATACAAAGCATATGCAGTTATTAGTTTAGATTAAGTGGGACTGAAAGGAACAGGTTGATGCAATCTAGTGATCAAAAATCTCTCTTACATCATCATTTATTAGCAATCTCCATAGATTTTTTTCTGTATTAACTCTAGCTACTGGGTTGCACAATCTGTTTTGAAACATGCGACTTCAATTTTCCTGTAACCAAAGCCACATTCTGATAAACACTTGTCTTTGAAAACAATAGTGGTGATGCATGAGGTAGAGGCACTGCAGGAGCTGAGAGTTCTCAGCAGTACCACAGCCCTTGGGTTGAAGTGAAGTGGTTTGTGTGATGACACTAAGTGTTTTTCATTTCTTAGTGGAATTTTGGAGAGCTGGGAAGGGGAGACAGAGCCCTTCTTTGGGATGGTGCTTTTCAGCTTTTAGTTGTTCATAGGTCACAGCTGCAGCCTATAAAGGTGGGAAGTCAAGACAGGCTGAGGGCTCCTTCACTGATGGGACTTGTTGAGTAGGGGACAAGCAGGACCATTGTTCTCATGTGGTGGAAAATAGTCCTGTCTTTGAAGGTAAGTTTGGCTGATTATTTTAGGAATGTTTTGTGGTCTATTGAGGGCTGAAAACTGCAAAATATTTTGGGCTTGGCTTCCCCCCTTCTTTCTCTCCTAGTTTGACTGCTTATTTGTTTCTCTTGTGGCTGGTATGGAGGTTGTTCATTCACCTGGTGTGAATACCTAAGCCTCTGGGGAAGGCTTCTCTTGCCTAATATCTTGTGTCTGTGTTTGAGAGAAACAGGTGACCTAGAGAGCAGTAGGATAGGCTCCTGCCCTGCCCTCCCTCTCTGTTCTTTTTAGTTTCCAACAGTTGTCAGTGTGGAGGCTTTCTGACTCAGGTGTGGCCCCCTCTGGGGGCTCTGCAATTTGCTACCTGGGGAATGGGGAGCCACCTCCTTTGTGTTCAGTCCAGTGCCTCTTTGCACCTGAACTTCTGCAGTGGAATAAAGAGTGACCATTCACTTCCTAAACACCCATACCAGTAATGACTGTACATGTTGTTATATTCTGCAGACTGAAGACACCCAGTTTATTTAGCTATTCCTTACACAGAAGTGATTTTTTTGTGGTGTCCTTCCTAGAATGTTTCCTGGGTTTACAGTCATCTTTTTACTTTTTGAGAACTGGGGGAAAGTGTAA
>NW_009258615.1:1352186-1352699 GCF_000687185.1 Egretta garzetta | reverse complement strand
ATCCTCTGTCTTGTTCTCTACTCATCTCCTAATAATTCCTAGTACTTAGCTGGCTCGTTTGATTACTATTAATCAGTCAGGTGATAGATCCATAACATAATTACCTATTCTAACCCCAAGATCCCATTACTATTTAGCAACACTCAAAGGAATGGTGTTGCAGCAGGTTTTGGGTGTGCTTGGTGGGGGTTTTCCTCATGTGCATTAACTACATTTTTCTACTCTGGTCAATAAAATGACTGATGAAAGTCACTTGGTCCTGTAAAGAAATGTAAGTCTTCACAGGTGGACCTCTACACTGCTCTTGTGAATAATTTAGCAGACTTCCAATCTTTTCAGATCCCTCCAATCTTATTTTCTGTGACCTATGTGGGTAGGGAGAAGAGAATATTATTGCACTAGTGGCTGTCAGAAATAAGAAATCTAATTAAGTCTCTCTTTCTAGGTGTGTGTATTTTGTCTTGAGGAGGTAGATGTCAAGATAAAGAACAGTTAAAGTGAAAATAACAGTGG
>NW_009258615.1:1350097-1351971 GCF_000687185.1 Egretta garzetta | reverse complement strand
TCTGCTCTTTTGGGGTAGGCTTTTGCTGCACTTCTCCAAGGTGTAGGGCCTAGAACGCTACTGCGTTGTTGGGTTGTTCCATCTTTTGGTTGGTATTTGTGTATAAAAGATGTGGAAAGGGGTGGGTATGGGGTGTGAGTTGTTGCAGTTCAGTCAGACTCAGTGTATTTGTTACAGACAGTTCAAAACCCAGTTTCTCGCACGTCAGAGCTCAGGAAAGAGCTGTTCAGGAAACTTCCCTCAAAGGTGCCTCTGAAATTCTCTCCCACCATTTCCAATAAAATACAGTTCATTAAGACTCTTTTAATCAGTCTGGAAGAAACACCATTGTAAAACAATGAAATTAAAGTGCTTCACCAGTTTTGGAACAATGTTTTGATTTTTTTCATTTTAAGGAGCTGTTTATCATGAAGCTTATTTTATCTATATAATAAAGATATTCAGAAACTGGAAAACTAGACTACAGTGTTTGTTTTCTGGAAGCAAAATACCCTAATTGATCTGTCACAACTTTCTGACAGCTTTTTTATCAGGAAACACTGAAATATGTTT
The DNA here is from genome assembly GCF_000687185.1 of Egretta garzetta. Classification (NCBI taxonomy): domain Eukaryota; kingdom Metazoa; phylum Chordata; class Aves; order Pelecaniformes; family Ardeidae; genus Egretta; species Egretta garzetta. Next base: position 1,351,419 of record NW_009258615.1, on the reverse strand, counting down.
TCATTCCAAAATGGGAAGAATGAGAAAATTGAAATGGCAAAATTGTCTTTTGTCTCAGCTCATTTCTATAGGTGGAGATTCCTGGTATAGCCCGCGAGCTCCTGCTGAGGCTGCAGTCAGCAACTTGAGGCTTATGTGGTACAAAAATATTGTCAAGGTTTTAATGACATTAAATAAAGTAGTTCATCACATCATTTTACTTACAAATGATTCATCCAATGACAGTAAAATGCCAGTGAAAGACATGATCTAATTTTAATGTCATCAAGGGGAAAAAAAATCAGTTTTAGAAGATCTGGCCATCAAAGAGATACCAGATTTAATCTCAGAGATTAGTTATGTTGTAGCTGCTCTTTGGCATTTTGTTCTTCCAACCACTGTGACTGAGCTAATTCAAACAATGAAAACTATATCTCTCCATAGACTGCAATTTAATAACAATCTCTCTGGACTTAAGAGGTTTGAAATAAGTTGAAAACTAAGCTAACACAGCAGAGGCGGATTCCTGAGCTTTGGGACTGATGAATAGCATCCAGCAGGCAGGGATATGCTTGTGGGGGTGCCAGGTGGGTGCTATAACCTTGGGCTGGTCTGCTGCTCTTAATAGCTTTCTGCCTGCACCACTCTCCTACTGTCATCCCACCACTTTACTCTGACATTACAGGTGATGCTAGACAGACAACCTTTGGTATGCTCTCCTCTGTCCCTGTAATCAAGGAGATAGTCAGAAGGACTCCCTGGGAAATGGTCCTCAGGGACAGGGGAGCAGTACAGAGCTGGCGGATCTTTAAGGATGTGATCCACAGAGCGCAAGAGCTCTCGATCCCTAGGTGTAAGAAATCAGGCAAAGAAGGGTAGAGACCGGCGTGGTTGAGACAAGAGATGCTGGTCAAACTAAGGAGGAAGAGGGAACTGCACAGGCAGTGGAAGCAGGGACAGGCATCCTGGGAAGAGTACAGGGACGCGGTCCGGTTGTGTAGGAATGGGGTCAGAAAGGCCAAGGCGCGGCTGGAACTAAACTTGGCTAGGGATGCAAAGAATAATAAAAAGGGATTCTACAGGTATCTCAGCTGGAAAAGGATGGTTAAAGAAAGTGTACCCCCGCTGATGAGCGAGACAGGCAAGCTGGTTACAGCAGATGAGGAGAAGGCTGAGGTACTCAACACGTTTTTTGCCTCAGTCTTCACTGGCAACCTCTCTCCTCACCCCTCCCGAGTTGATGGATGGCATGAGGGGGACCGGGAGGGCAAAACCCCTCCTGCTGTAGAAGATCAGGTTTGTGACCACCTGAGGAACCTGAATGCACATAAGTCCATGGGACC
>NW_009258615.1:1325921-1348893 GCF_000687185.1 Egretta garzetta | reverse complement strand
GGGTCCAGAGGAGGGCCACAAAAATGATCCGGGGGCTAGAGCACCTCTCCTATGAGGACAGGCTGAGGGAGTTGGGCTTGTTCAGCCTGGAGAAGAGAAGGCTGCGGGGAGACCTGATTGCGGCCTTTCGGTACCTAAAGGGGGCCTATAGGAAAGAGGGGGAAAATCTTTTTAGTAGGGCCAGCTGTGACAGGACAAGGGGTAATGGTTTTAAACTAAACCAGGGTAGGTTTAGACTAGATATAAGGAAGAAGTTCTTTACAATGAGGGTGGTGAAACACTGGAACAGGTTGCCCAGAGAGGTGGTGGAGGCCCCATCCCTGGAAACATTCAAGACCAGGTTGGACGGGGCTCTGAGCAACCTGATCTAGTTAGCAGTGTCCCTGCTCCTGCAGGGGGGTTGGACTAGATGACCTCTAGGGGTCCCTTCCAACCCAAAACATTCTATGATTCTATGAAAAAAAAAACCAAAAACAAAAACAAACTTCCATAGGAGGGTGTTTGTTGCTGTAATTGGTTAGGAAAACTGTATAAAGGCTGAAGTGCTGAAATACATTCACAGGAGAAAGTATGGGATGACCCCAGGAAGGGTCCTTTCAGTCTCTGCTAGTGCCTAAAAAACCAAAAGGACTGACTGTAAAATGGCTCATCCTCAACAATGTTGGTTAATAAAAAACTCCACCATTTTATTGTAGAGGTTTTCCCTAATTTAGGATACTATAGTGTTACTGCAACTATACTTTAAGTTCTACATTGTCTAGAAAACTTCCAATAACACAAGGAGTCAGTCGGTTTTAATTTTTAAGGATTTACTTATGAATCTTTCTGTTTAGCTGTAGCTTCTGTTGTATGTTTGAATGTTGCTGTAAAACTTGTTCTGAGGACATTGTTTACCAAAAATGGGTATGACAATTCTGATAAGAACAAAAACTGGAACTTGATAAAAGTTATGATGAAAAGTTACATGGTATGGGTGCCTGTAATAGTAAACGGTAGAACCTGATGCCTCAGGAGGATTCTTGAAATGCAGTATCCCATGTCCCTAAATTTATCTTGCACTTGACATTGAATTTGTTGTTTAAGTGCCGTCTTGTAATCTATTTTAAAGGCCTTCCTAAGTCTGTCAAGCACTCTTCTTTGTCTAGACATCTAGACAAAGTGTTGTCACCTGCAAATACTGATACGGCTGTTTAGCCCTTTTCCAAACAGTCTTATTAATTGCTGTTTCTAAAATAGCTTGGCAAATTTTCACTATGAGTTTCTAATTTGGGAGTAAGTTATATACTTCTACTTGCTGTGATTTTGGCAATCACTTTCTGAATTACAACAGAATATTCACACTTCTTACATGATTTTTTTCTTTTTCCTAATTGGTTCCTCAGGAAATACTTTTTCAATTAAATATATAGACTTACGAGTGAACTTATTTACAAGATGGTCTGCATCATCCATTGTTAAACACTCTTGATACATTACAATTGACCAGAGAAGAACAATTTTCCTTAACAAAAGCTCTGCCAGCCTGGTCTCATAGCATTCTTATTTTGGTGATTTTATACTTTTGTCTTAATTATTGTTCCAAAAACTTTTCTGGGGATTCACAGTTTGTAACTCTGAGAATTCCCCTGTTTCCCTTTTTGGAAGGAGAGGGCAATGTTTGCTCCCCGGCCATTCTGTGTTTTTTAATGAGCTATTCGGTATTCTTTGTTAGAAATGGCAGCTATGCTTCTAAGAGATCTCCTGGAGGGATGCCATCAGTCAGGTGACATGCTGCTCTTTAATTTATCAGTTTAATTTTCCTACTCTTCTTATTTTGACAGCTCAGCCTGACATAGCCTGTTCTTTATTTCCTGATAAGGGTAGGGCTTGGATAGGTATCTTGGCTGTATTTTTCATGTTGAAGACTGATACTGAATCTGTGGTGCACTGTAATGCTGTTTCTAATGTCTACAGCTTAACTTCTTTCAGCCTGTCTTTCTGCAAGGTTTATAGTCATGTTCTGTATTATTCTGTCAAATTCCAATTTGGCCATAGGTTTCCGAAAAATCTATTACATCATGGTCCTATTACAACGCCAGGCAATGTAGTTAAGCAGTTTCTGCTTTGAAGCTGTTGGCCTCAGTATATGGACACTTAGGGGCTTCTTTCCCAATGCGTGCAATACGCCTGCTCTTATTTAATTCCCTTTCCTAACAGCCTGATCTGTGACTGCAAACTGTCCCTTTCCACTTCATCCCATTTGAGACTCGGAGGACATCCTCATGTTTCTGACATCTCTTGCAGGTGTCTGCCTGACCCAAGCTCTCCCTGGCTGCTGTCACCATTTCTCTTGCTCTGGGTCTAAGCGATGCCCCAGAACTTGTAAATACTCTGTGCCAGTAATCTGGTCCCACTTTGGTTTAAGGTGGGGACCCTTTTTCTGTCTAGGCTCTCCCCACGTACTTCCCCTAATGTCTCGCAGGCTTAACCCCCCTCCTTGTACACCACCTGCCCAGATGCCCACTGGTTCCTTGCGGGATACCTGATGTAAGTTGTCCAGTTCCTGATTCTGGAAACAAAAACCTGGTTGTGGGCACACTGGGTGGAAGCGTTTGCCCCAGAAATCTGAATCCAGCTTCCAAGACCTCCATATCTTACTTCTCCTGGTATGTTATGCTATCACAATGTTGTAATTGCTCTGAAACATTTTTAAAATGCTCCCTGTCTTTATTTGAAATATGGCCATATTATTTAACGTCAAAGGTTTAAATAAATAATGTATTAACAAAGCATGGCCTGTCCATTTCCAAAAGTCTAAACAGAAAAAATGTACAAAGAGCAGCTTTTAATGGGAAAGTCAGTTTTATGCCCATAGCCTATGTGAAAACAAGATGGCATCGTTTCCTGCAAAACCTATTACTGTATAGGGAGATTGTCACTTATCCCAACACAGGCTGTGCAAAGATCAATGTTTACCCTTCTCTGAATCACATATAAAACAAATGATGTGAAGAGAAGATTCACCATCTATTTAAAAACACTGGTTTCTATTTTGGACATAACATGTAAAATTTCTGTTTAGCAATTTCAGTTAATTGTTAGATTAACATTTTTGGGAACAGATTGCAAACTTCAAAATGGAAAAGATCATTTTAGGGAGGGAACCAAGGCAGCTGTCAGTGAGCAAAAATTAACATAAATTTGCATAACAGATGTACAGTAAGGTGTCTATGACAGACAATCACTGAATATTAATGATACAGACCACGACATCATTTGCGTAAATGCTGTCTGCTGGGTATTGAAGCTGCTGCGCTATTTGCAGAAGACAAAGGAGTGCAGAGCTGAACAGATGCACCAAATACATCGATGCATCTTAATTTATGACATCCTCATGAAAGACCTTGTGGTGCGATTTCAGGTTTTATTACAAATAATTTGGAGATAAAGGAACTAAGTAATTATCTTTTCCACTACAGTCAGTTCTTTCAAAGGGGAGGGAAGCTTACTTGTGACAACCATTGTGATGATTTTTTTTTGTGGAAAGCCTCTTTAAAAAAAATACCCCCATTACAAAGAGTCAAATATTCATCATTATTAAAAGATTAGCGCATATTAGCATGCTTCATGGGACTTGCCACCTAACGTACCATCACCACCACAACTGGAGTCCTCCAACAGACAATGCATTTCAATGACTCTGCAAGGAGTAAAACTGGAGAAAAAGATAGAGGTGATACAAACTGATTAAAAAAATAAAATCACTCATATGATGTTTTAGATGAATCTTAACCAGAGTTCATCCTCAATCTATCACAACCTTAGTCCTTGATATAAGCTCCAGGTACAGCTGCAACCAGTCAAAGATTTAGAGGTATGTACTCCATATAGAATATTTTTACTACAGTACTTATGCAGTTGGAGAAACTGACGTAAGCTATATGCTGATAACAGCAAAAAGCGGAATATTTGGGGCCCTGACTATATAATGCGGTAAAGTTAATGAGTGAGGAAGGGATAAATATAAAAAAGTAACAACCCAAAACTAGAGTTGTAAGCCATGTGTACAGAAAATCATGCAAGGCAGGGGATGCTTCTCTTCTCTGCTATTAATTTATTTGGGCCTTAATGGATTCTTCTCCAAGCCCATGCTACCATAAGAAAATGAATTGCTGACATGATGGATCTGTTGGTAGTGCATATAGAGTTTTATGCGCATAGTGTTCAATTTTGTTCTTGTCAGCTAATCAGCAGCAGCCAGACTTTTTATTTCAAGGGATTTCCTTTTCCCATTTGAACAGAGAATATAGCCCAGTAATCACTCTGCCGAGGCACCGTGTGAGCTGTTATTTCCACCTGCTTTTTCCTCAGAATCTCTATCAAAACCTTAATCCAGTAACCTGATCAAATCCTTTCAAGGTCCTGTAGGGTCCATTGTGAAATTGTTTATCTGAATGGATTGTGAAATAACATGAAAGTTACCATGTCCCCAAAAGAGCCATATGGTGATTATTTTAATGGATGCTTACTGTATGCCCAGACGGCAGTTAACATGTTATTTCACGTTTTGTGTGAAAGAATGGAACAACTGCAATCTGACACTCTTCTGTCCAGTTTTTCACCCAATAGCTTTTACAGAAATGCAGCTTTATTCCGTGTTTCAGTACACTAACAGCAGGTGATAAACTGATGCCCAGACACACTAACAAGAATTAATGTTGATAATCCCCTCCCTTTTAGCCTTTCGCTTGAATCCCCATTCTAACTTGGAGAGAGAGATTGAGGGTTGAGTGGGGAAGGACCATGTCCTAGGTGTACAGAATAGAGATGAACTACGGAGCTGGAGACTTTCTTTGATGTGATGGAGGTCATCGATTGTGCTTTATTGTCTCGGGTAATAACACAGAAAAGGTCTTGCTGACTACAAGTGGTTTACCATTGTCTAGGTTTTATACCACTGTATAATAGCTGCTGCTATTCCCTACAATAACTTTGAGCCTTGTTGACCAAGTTCAGTCAACACTGGCAGAAGAGATGAGCCTTGAAGACAAGCTTGAGGTGGCACTGAGGAAGTGTCTCCTCCTGCTATGAGAACTAGTTTAGGACTCTTCCTCCTAGTCAGCCTTGTTGGACCACAATTTTCGGTTCACTTTGCCAGCAGCCAGCCAGCAGGGTTTCTTGGGCAGCCACTTGGCACATATGTAGCTTGCACTGAACCACCTCTCACCTGGCTCACGAGGAACAGAGATACTGTAGGGGTATGGGTCACCTGAAGTCACAAGGGGTGGGGGGAAACAAGGTTATTACAATGGGGGTGTTGGAGGAAACCTGAAAAGATGGCATTTTGATACTTTCCAGCTGTTTGAATGTTTCAAGCTGAAACCCAGGCTTAGCACTCCCCTCTCCATACCAGTCGCAACCATTTGGTCTCAATCACGCTCACATTTATTTCTTGTGTGGCTGTTCTCTCACTCTCCTGCATGGTTCAAAAAGAGTGGTGAACACACCCTTGCCTGGATCATTCAGGACACTAAAAGGGGAAGAGTTGCAACCATTTTCTCCAGCTGATAGGCTTGACTCAAAGTGGGTGCTTAGACATCCTGTGGCTGTCTTAGAAGAAAGTGGCAGTCACCACTGACATTAGCCAGGAGCAGAGTCCTACATCTGCATTAGGTCCTCTTGTGGAATAAACTCCTACTCTTCCACTGAAGCTTCCAGACAGCTCTGCCAATCTGCTGGCTTCCCACTGGGTCTGGAGAGGCAGCACAGCAGCCAGGGCTTTCTGACCCCTGGAATGAGGTGGCTCAGAAGTGTCAGGACCCTCACGTGGAGTGACAACTACGAGGATGCTCTCAGGATTGAAAACTGATTTAGGAGCCCGGCTTTTCCAGAAGATGCATTTAAAGGTGCTCGAGGTCTTTTTTGGATCTGGCTCTCTATTCATTAAGCACAAATGAAATTAAATATGACAAATTACTCTGTATTCTTTCAGCAAAAATAGAGGTTGTTAATAAATAATGCAAGTAATTTAATGCAAGGTTGAAAGCTTATCTCCAAAAGGAAATGATCTGTTCTGACTGAATAGAAGAACCATAATCCTGGGTATTGTGGGATTTTGGAGAGGGCTTGAGCCTATGTTTGAGGGGAGGAGGACAAGAGCAGATGACAGTTGTTTGTAGTTTCTATTTAATGTTCTTCCTTCACGTTTGGGGTTTAGTGAAAAAATTCTCATTCAACCCCAACTGTCACCTCAATGAAATATCCAGGATGCCTTTTTGCCTTACAATTTAGCAAGTAAGCATGTGAGGACAACAACCCAGTGAGAAGACCCGTTATACTTCTGGCTAGGAAGTCTGGTTCTGGTAGCAATCGCAAATGGTTGCATTGTCATGGGGTATAATAGGGCTTCTTTGGTGCCTGCCAAAGGGCTGCCAAAACCTGCACATCCTGTCACTGTCCATTTGCCAGCATAACATGAAAACAGTTGGCAAATAAAACATGAGAAGCTTCGGGGCTCAATTTGTTCACTTTTACACTATTAGAAAACCATTGACTTCATTAGATTCACTCTGAAGTTATCCTGATATAACAGACCACAAAACGGTTCTGTGGAAGTAATATATATATTATTCATTCTGTTTTTCCCTAAAACAATTTGAGAGCCTTAGTAGAAGGAGCCCTAGATTGATGCATAATATACTGAGCTGAGCAGTAACTAAAATAGACATTTTTTTTCCTCTGCTGCAAGTCTCACTAGGTCGCTTCTTGAAAACTGCTACAACACATTTCAATAAACAAATATTTTTGTATTCATTTGGATTCAGCTTTCAGAATGAGGTCACCTTCGGAGCTGTATCTCCTGCAGCTCAGGCACTCTCAGCGAGATGCGCCTGAGGAATGGGCTGCAGAATTCGATAGTCTCTGTTTTGGATAAACAAATATCATATTTGTTCTAAATGTCATGCAAAGATCTTCTTCCACATCTGAACAGATGGAAGCTATAGCATGGTGATATCTTTTTTTTTTTTTTTTTTTTTTTTTTCCCTCTCCTTTTTTTTTTTATGTGATACAACAAGTTCCTCCTTTGTCTGGCTACATCATAAATGATTTATCATTAGCAATGATTAAGTTATAGGTAAGCTTCACTACTTGCATCCTTTTGTTGTGGGCTCTAAGACCACTTAATGACCCTTCTTCCACCATGTAAAAATCCTCTGTACAGAAACCAGAGATCGGTCAGGCTAAGCATGGGGAGTATGCACTCTATACTGGGAGAGGGATCTTTTTGCTAAGCATGATCCCCTTGAGGCAGCAAAAGGTAGATTTCTAATGTGTGTCAAGAAGGATATCTTAAATCCAAACTGTAAATATTATGCAAAATACCTTTCCGGTGCTTTGTAACCCACTGTTCTGATCACGTCTACGAGCTCAATAAAATAATTGTTGGGAAAGAAAAGGCTGAGAGGACAAGCATCACAACAGAGAACAAAGGTACACTGGGATCTAGTTGCTGTGGTTACTGAAATTGGTCATGTAAGGGGTGTGTTCTAGCTTTTGGATGAAGTGAGGATGAAGTTGGTATATGTGCATCTGGAGAGTTAAGAGCATAGGAAAAATAACAATGAGGGGAGAGAGGGAGGCATTGAACAATTAACTTCAACATAAAGGATTCAGAGTTAAAAACTAAGGAGAAAAGGCATTAGAGAGTATATCAGCATGAGGACAAGAGCAGAAATGTAGAAATAATAGAGCCCAAGAAAGCTCCAGAGAGGATGCAAAAGTGGTGGGGGACAGGGGGAGCATTGGAAGCTAGTACAGGAATTCAAACCAGGAAAAGCATTCAGTGAGACAGGAAAGGAAAATGGTGTCGGAGAAATATGTCTAGTGGATGAATGAAAAGAAAATGGTGAAATAAAGGGAGAGAAGGTAAAACAGTGAAAGGTGAGAATTACTGGAGTATAAGCTAGTGTTCAGAGAACTTAAAATGGAAAGGTGCAAAAGAGAAAAATCAATAAATTTTGGACAAGCTGTGAGGGTGTAAAGAGGAAGAGCTTTTTGGTGTGAAATTCATTAAATGCTAAAGAAAACGCTGGGTCTCTTTTTTTTTTTTTTTTTTTTTAAATGTAAGACTAAATCCTAGTGAAGCACGCCAACTCCACAGCTTCAGCAGAAGTAAATTCAATACTAATGGACTTAAATTGAAGTATCTTACCAGAGCACAGCAAGCACAGTTTGTGGGCAAACCTCAAAGCATCCCCACAGCTAGATGCAGTGGATTTCCAAAAATGAGGACATGAAATGCTGGTAAGATAGAGTAGTCCAGGAACAAGACTTCTACAAGACTACTACTAAAAATAATAATAATGAGAATGGTAAGGAAGTAATAAAACCTTCTGAAGTAGGAAACCTGTATTAGTACTTGTATTAGTAGCTTCCTTTATTAGAATCCTGAACCTTCCTTCCATCCAAATCAAAGAACAGATTGCAGCATGAAATGTTATCCCAGTTTTGAGAAACTGGTTAATAAAATGGAATCTATTCAGACCTAATAAAAGTGGGCAAAAATCCACTAAACACCACCTACCTACCTCAAGCCTGAATTGACCCATGTTATTGCTATTAACTAGTGGAATGTTCTTGGGAAGCCCAGCCAGGAATAAGAAATGTAGCCCTGAGACTGGGGCATATGTGTCAGAAAAGCAGCTGTGTAAATAGTGAATCTTTTGTTTTGCTGGTATTTCTGAAAGTAAAGAAAAAATAATTTTGCACTGAGTGTAAAGGAAACATTTTTAAGATAAATGAAATTATCTTTGGTCAGATTACTTGCTTCATTTGACCTAAAGCAAAATGCATTGCTTAAATGGTATTTCTTTTTTTTTTTTAGTTTTAAAATAAGTTTATTAGAAATTTTATAAATGAAATACTTTTATGAATGAAGAAAGTATAAACAACCAATTTTCTTTAAATATCAATGTACTTTTTTGGAAGGAGGACTACTTGAAGCCTTTTGTGGCTCAAACTATTCAATGAATTCAATACGAGCAGTTGATACATTTTGCTGTTCACTGAATAACTTTCTCCAAGAGACATTTCAGCCAAAAGCTTTCACCAAGCTTTAGTCAAAGTTAAGCCATAAATCTGTATTCCACAATAGCAGAAGACATAAATTTTCTCATAAAAGCAGACAGTGAAACAATTTTTAAAAAAAAAAAAGAAAAAGAAAAAAGAAAAAAAAAAGAATAGTTAACAGGTATCCAACAAAAAAAAGTCACTGGGTCTGGAAAACCTCAGATGTTTCTTCACTGACTGGCTTTCAGGGGAAATTGATGCTGCTTTTTTAACCCCATTTGAAAATGGCCAAAGGGTCAGCTGGGAGCCTTGGCCGTGAGAGGCTGGGGGAAATGTGGGTGAGGCCTCCCCAGGTTCCCCCGGGGAAGGGTGGGCGAGGGCCCTATGCTGGAGGAGCAGCCCGGGTGGGATGTAGGCAAGGCAGCTGTCAGTGCTGGGGTCTGGTGGCACCAAGAAGTAGACTATAAAAAGTGAAACTTATAGTATTTCCTATGGTCAGAAATGTTAGATATTTAGGAAGAAAATTCCATACCTGAAAACATGAAGATTCAGACGACCCAGAGGCAGTTTTCCAGCTAAAAGCAGCAAATCTCTTTCAAATGGTACCTTCTCAATTCCTTTCTCAAAACCTTTTCTCAGAAGCACTGTAGCATGCTTTTTCGATCTGTACTGGGTTTTCTTATCTAGCAATTTTTATGTTTGTGTTTTCTCACTCCTTTTGCCAAAAAAACCGCCCAGCCCAGCCCTCTTTGCCCAAAGCATCCAAACCCCTCAGCAATAATGTGCCTTGATGGGAGCCATCAGGAGTACAGGCAGGTATTGGACTGCAGTGGGATGCTTGGACAACATGGAATCAGGAACCCCATGGCTGCTTTTCATCCTGTGCTGCCACTGCCTGCTCCCTCTGCTGCGGTCATCTGCGGTTTGCACCTATGATCCATGGGCCTAAGCGCATGAATTGCAGGCAAACCACAGCCTTGTGAGGTTTAGAAACTGAAGGAAAGAGTTCATAAATGACTGAGTTGTTCAAAACAATTAATATGCCCAGCTGAGTTTGAGAATATACAAGCTATAGGTTTTATTTCTACCTATAAAGAATTTAAGAAATCTCTGAAATACAGCTTTCCAACCAAATTTCAGACATGTCAGGAATTAAGTCACGCTTCTAATTTGGACCTTGACTCTGGCCTCTTAATGAGGAATTAAAGAGTATGTTGAATTTTTATTTCATAACTACTCTTCTTTGTCTCCTTCCCCCTCCCCCCCCAGCTTATTCTGTTAATATTTGAGTGTTTAACCTTGGATTTTGTTCTCTCTCCACAATACTGGAAGATCTCTAGGTGACATGTATTTCTTGAGCTATTCTCTGATAGGCAGGTGGTGCATGTTGAAGGTCATGGTCCTTGTTGAAAGGCAGGAGAAAGGTGAAGAGCAAAAAAAATTATCTGAGTAATTTTCTGCTTCTTTTGCTTCTATTGAAACTAAAGCTTATAGCGAATGAGGACCTTCTGCTTCTTTTCATTATAATATGAAGAAAGAGTATATTTGTGTTGGTATTTACAGGACTAATTTTCACCTTTGAAAATATAACAGAGAGGAATATGGATGGTGTGAATCACAGGGAAGATAGTCTCAGTACATGGCTAGTTGATGTCCTCATTGAAACAGATATGTAGAGATTTACTCTCTTAGTGTGCTTACAGAACTGAAATTATGGAGGAGGCGGGGGGGTGTAAAAATAATTTTTGTGGATGAATTCATCTTTATAGCACACAGATATTTTCAAAAAAAGCTCATATCTAAATGAGAAACATTTCTTAATATAAATGTTAAAATTAGACATTAGAAAGAAAAAAATACAACACTTCAGAAAATTCAACCCTAGCTGTGTATCTCATTTGTAACCAAGCAATCCTTTTAGTCATTCTGAGGAGTAATTTTTCACCAATAACCAATTTTTGGGGGAAAAAGGATGTGTGCTCAAGCCTAGATGTTTCATTAGTTCAAAACCTGGCTGCTGAGTTACTGACATATGGAACTTCATAAGCAACAACTAGTAGAGGATGTGAAACATCCAGGACATTCATACTATCACTGTGTAAAATATAGAGATGAACTGAATGTTGGGATTTGGGGGGGGATGTGTTGATGTGTGTTTGGGTTTTTTTTAAGCAGGGCTTACACAGAGTCAAGGTTCCTCACCACACCCCACCAGCAAGGAGACTGGGAGGCACAAAAAGTTTACAGGGGGCACAGCCAGGACAGCTGACCCTAACTGGCCCAAGGGCTATTCCAGACCATAGGACGTCATGCTCAGCGTATAAAGCTGGGGGAAGGAGGAAGGGGGTGGATGTTCAGAGTGATGGCATTTGTCTTCCCAAGTCAGCTTTCCTGGGGATGGCTGAGCACCTGCCTGCCGATGGGAAGGAGTGAATGGATACCTTGTTTTGCTTTGCTTGCATGCACATCTTTTGCTTTACCTATTAAACTGTCTTTATCTCAACCCATGAGTTTTTTCACTTTTCCAGTTATCTTCCCCAATCCCACCAGGGGAGAGTGAGCGAGCGGCTGGGTGGTACTTAGTTGTCAATTGGGTTTAAACCATGACAAGGTATTTTATTTTAGGTTTTCCAGGACCAAAACAGACTTAGCGTCTCTGTGGCAGAGACTTACTGATCCCTTTATAGGTGTTCACCTGAGGTTTGGAAGACTGAGGTTCCCCTTCGAGCTCCATTTCAATGAGTATTTATTTCTTCAAAAGACAGTAGTTACAAGAAAAGTTTGAGAAATTCCCTGTCAACCCCCATTCTATGTGACTCAATGCCAGGATCTAGACTTTGGTCTTTCATATTTCACCAAAACCCCACAAATTTGTAGGGGTGAAAGCTGTGTTTTTTCCCTCTAATGGGGGGGAGGGAATCTCACTGGAATAATGCCAAGCTTGGAATAGCCGGTATTTTCATGCTAAACAATTTTTTTTCTGCTTTACCTACAAAAGTCTTTACAGCAACATCTTAGTCATCAACATATAAAGGGTGCAGGACTTTCATTGCTGATTCTAACAATTGGTCCAGTGTTGAGAAAACCCCTCCTAAAACTTCATATTTTTCTTTTCCTAGAGAAGATACTTCATCTTTTTCTTTTCCTAGCTCTATTTTTTTTCAAGACCAGGTTGGATGGGGCTCTGAGCAACCTGCTCTAGTTAATGGTGTCCCTGCTCACTTCAGGGAGGTTGGACTAGATAACCTCTAGGGGTCTGTTCAAACCCAAAACATTCTATGATTCATTCTCATTTTTGGTGAACTCAAGTTTTGAAAAGTTAAAATGGAAAATTTAAGTTCAAAACACTGCTCATCAGAACATACTAATCCTTTTCTATACATTGAAGGAACATGTAGCTATTTCTGTTGAGAAAAAACACAGCAAAATATGCATTCAATGCATATATTCAATTAATAATATTCCACTTGTCATAATTTAAAATTATAGATTCCAAAAATGATTACTCCTTAGTCATACTTGTAACCCATGTAATGGAGTTTAAGCATAGCCAACTACAGCTCCCAGCTGAGGTCTGTTCTACTACCTTTTTTTCGTGTTTCACAGCCCAGTAAGGAATAAAAGCTTCAAACACCAATTTCTGCCATCAAAATGAACCTCTATGATCCACAGACTACTCTTTTCGAAGACCTGTAGCTGTGAGGAACTTGGTGTTCTTCGTTAGTGATGCACCAGCATGCAGATGACCCGAGGCTCAATACTGGAGGTGCATTATTTCATTTTTAATCAGAGACTTCGCTTTGGTTTTTTTCTTTGTAGCCAGAGGAAAGTTTCTTTTGTATTTATGTGTTCAAGACCTTGTATTCTAACCAATCTGATCCCAGGAGATGGTTGGTTGCTTTTTTTTCAGATGCTCTGTAAAAATTATTTCCTCCAGAACAACTGCCTTGTCAGCAGTGTAGTCAGCAATATTATACATACATTTCTTTTTTCCTTCACCCCCAATGTTATACTGCAGTGCATTTTTGGAGCAGCCTTCTCCATAAATCTGCTCTCTTCAGTTCTAGAAAAGCAATTTGCAATGTTGTGTTTTCTTCCCAAACTTCGCCAGGTACTGTTGCTTTCTTGATGCAAAATAAATAACAGGCTATGATAGAGACATCTATTTCGACAGTACTGATTAACTAGCACAGCCATGTCCCGTCCAAGAAGCAGCTCCTTTTGAGTAAGCAATCCATTTCAAATGGTCTTTGGTCTTGTAGCTCTGCTGTGTAATCCGGTTTTTGTTTGTGTGTGTGTATGGGCTCTTTAATCATAGCCAGCTCCATTGGTTCCAAGTGATCCTTGGAAGTGTGCCAGTGTAAAAGTAAGCAGAGGACAAGAAAATTAGACCTTGTCTTTTTTTCTTCTGCTTTTTTCTTTTTTTTTTTTTTTGCAAGGATTTTTGTAAGTATTGGGACCCTCCTCAGAAGGTACAGGCCCATAACCATGCCGCATAACTAGATGTTCCATGCTTTTTTGCATTAGAAGCTGGTTAGAATCCAAAGCCTGCAACAAAATACATGCTAGGTATATATTATAATATAGCAAGGATTAGCAGTCGTCTGTCATTTTAAGGAAAGCCCAATGAAACCATTTCTATCTGCACCAACCCTTTGAGTTCTGTTACCCCATTTGCAGTAACTAGCCGAGCTGGCTGTTCTGCAACAGCAGCTGCCTTCTGCCACTGATCTCATTGTGCTTTGTTACAAAATGGGCCAAAATTAGTTTACCAATTTCCATCCTGTAAAACCACTTCCAAAGCACTTATTTCTAACTGTGGATCCATCTGAAAAAAAAAAAAAAGTCTCAGATCTGTTTAATTTACCTGCAGCAAGATCTACTTGGATTTCGTATGATCTTTGTGGTTTTTGTCCATGAGCACTCCAGGATGTCCCCAGAGTACCACCGCAGCTAGTTCAGGCCTCAGAGATGTGCTTATGAGATGGTAGGTGGGGCTAATAGCAGGTGCCTGGGCAGAAGCAGATACTCCTTTCTAGAGGACTTACGATAAAATCAAGGCAGACTATGTTAGTGCCAAAGAGTGGAGGAGTAGCTCTGGGAGAGAGAGAAATAATTTCTTCACCTACAACATTAAGGCAGGTGGGCTTGCTCTGGCATAAAGCACCGCAGGGCAGACAATGTGCTTAGGGGTGGGCAATGGGAGCACTGTGTGCACTGTAGCATGTACTACATTTAGCAGAAAGGGTCTCTTCTTCGCTGAGAAGTTTCTCTATTTCTGCTTTGGAGAATTTTTCTAATTATTTGCATAAAAACTTTGGGAAAGCTGAAATGTGCAAACATGTAGTCTCCTGCCATGGATTTAATTATCATTTTTTCCTTAGTCTCTGATAGTTGTAGTCTTTTTCCTTTTTATATCCTACTATAACCTATTCTCACTGACAACCCATTCTGGAGCTTGTTCTTAATTTATTTTTTATTCTGCAATTTATGTGCTGCATCTAAAAAGAGTGCTACTACAATTCTGAGGTCTAATGGGCAATTTCTGCCTTGGCTGCTAGTTTTCCTAGGGCTGCCTGTGCCATGGATCCTTGCAGAATCCTAAGGAGTAGATCTGAGAAGGAAGGGGGCTATGTGACTAAAGTGATACCGACGTCAAAAGTTGCATTATTTCACCAAAGAGAGCAGCTACTGCTTCCTTGTCTAGGTAACGGGGATGGCACTACTCCATCAACACTCTTGGAAATGGGAGGTCTGCGGAACTGGGAGATGTCATGTAGCAGTAGGAAAGTCTCCATGACCCACCTAGAATAACAGTTTCACACCCCTGAGCCATTTTTATCAGTCTTGCTTTATACTAGTTGAATCAATTACTATGGTTTTGTGTGTGTGTCAGTAGCCTTGAAACCAGCTTCCTGTGAGCACTGGTTCCAGGTGAGCTTCTCTCAAACTGACTTCCAAGTTCGTGGCCAGCTGTGCCGAGGATGTGCTCAGAAGAGAGCTCTGGTTAGACTTAACTAAGCTCCCTTAGCAGCAGTGTATAATTTCCCCACTGGCTCTCTGTGTTAAAGAAGGAGACTTGGTTTGAAGATTAATTTTGGCTTCTCCCTTTCCCAGGGTGTTAAAGGTCAGTCCCCCACTGGTTTTGGTTTGACTGAGCCTTCAGGCCATTCCTGAATAGTCTTATAACTACAAAGCAAGGTTTGAGTCCTTGGGAGTAAAGGGAAGTGCTGCAATGCAGATCAGCAACATAAGAAGATGGTCAGGGGAAATACCAAGATGAAAAATGACAGCCTCAGAGTAATTTCATTAGTGTTGCTAATACTTGAAGAGGGCTGAGGGCAGAACTTGTACCAACCTCATGCATCAGAGTAAGATTAAAACCGAGTATCTCAAGTCACATCCTGTGGTGATAGGAAGAAGCAGTTCTCCATTATGTGTGGGCTTGCTAGGGAGGCCAAAAGGGCTGTTGCTTCTCATTAGCTCCAATGGGTAGAGTATTTAATTCTAGCTACATGGTGTGACAATTATTTCCTCTGCTAGAAGAAAATAGCCAGCCTAGATCCAGCCATGTTCCCATATTTTCCTGGATCCCAGGAGAGCATTTAGTGCCTGGGACACTGTAACCCCTTATCCTCACATCTGCAAACAGTTGAGAAAATATCTTTGGATGTATGTTTGATGATGCTGAACTTTTAGCTTAGTTCTTGCCTGTTACCCCTGGGTCCAAAAGAAAAACAAGCAGAAGGGGAAAGGAAGCTTAAGAAACTGAAGGTCAGCGTAACTGAAAAGCAGCATAGGACTAGGTGGGGCAGTAGATGGACACTGGGGTCATTTTTTTTCTGTTGGAGACTATCCTACCCCAGCTGGATAACAGTGAGCTGGTTGTCTTTACAGCTGACATCAGTTTAGGATTGGAGTTTGTTGGAGCAGATCTTTGGGCAATGACTTTCTTTCTGTAGGCTCCCACTCTTAGTTGGAACATCTCGATGCCATTGTACTACAAATAAATAAGTAATCATAACCAGTGCCAGCACTTAGAGTTAGATAACGGTGTGCATGTCCTCTATTCTGAGAGAACGTTTTTTCCTGTGAGGGTTTCTCTAACCAGTATGAATGCTCCTTCTCCTACTTTGTTCCACATTGCTCCCATGAACTGCTGGCAGTTGAATTATCCATGAAGGGCCCAACTGTTTGTCATGTAGGTGGTGCCACGGGGAATAAAGTTTGTGCATTAGAATGTAATGGGGTCAAACATGGAGGCTGCAAATGCTGCAACTGCTGTTGGGCTGGAGCTTTCCATGCCTCTCCCTTTTCAGAAGCAATTGAAATTCTCCTTTGGGAGTGGCCAGAAAACCTAGAGCTTTACTTACATCAAGCATGACCTTCTAGAAGATATTCACAGTATGGCACAGCTGCTATGGCTGTGTGCAGCTTGCAGCAGAAATGTGGAATTAGGAGGGAAGATCCTAGATGTAGGTGGTACGTTTGCAAGGGTGAATGAGCTGTTTTCTCCTACATGAATGATGACATGAAACAACTCCTTCCTATCTATACCACATTTCCTTATTAAGCATCACACAAAGAGAGAAAGGCATAGGCTAACAGATACAAGACTTCACTTGGGAAGGCTCCATAGCATTGTTGTAATTATAGCGGAGAGCTTCCTATAAAACCCATTCCCTATATTCCCATCTTAACCCGAGTAAATTTAAGAGTTGATCCAAAGTGCAGGGAAGTCAATGGAAAACTGACTGTTGACTTAAAAAGACATTGGATTAGGCCCATGAGGAGTAAAGGGCTTTCTACATTGGCCGAACCTTCAAGATTAATTCATGAGAGCAAAGTTCAGTCAAAGTTAAGTGCTTTTGAAACACCCTCCCAAAGTTTTCTATTTCAATGAAACAGTAAAGTGGTTTTGCCCCCTACTTCAGAACAGTTGCCCTCTGAAACAAGGCCAAGCCATTTCATTAACTTCGGACCATCAATTTAACAAAAACAACTTTTTTTTTTTTTAGTGTGAGGGTGCATGTGCAGCAAGCCTCGGGAAATTAATTTGTTTATTTCTTTTTCTTAGGGCAACTTCTGACAATTAGGAAGCAATTAGATGTCAAGCTAATTAAAGTAGCATTTTTTTCTTTATATAAAAACAAACCTTATGTTCTGAAGTGGTTCCAATACATTCAAAGCACTAAAATTGGGCCTGAAAGAAAGGGCTCACATCTGCCTCTCAAGGTCTACTCTCCCTGTAAACTCATGAATAATCATTGTCACCAGCTTATCACTGTCAGATTAGGGGCTTAGTATTACTTTTTATTTAAACCTGATCCAGATGGCTGCCAAGAGATTTTCAGGCAAATGAACTGTGAGGCAGACTATCATCAAGAAACATTTTATTGTTCATGCATATGAGTGCGTTCCAGGTCTCCAAAGTACTTTACCATACAGCTGACAAACTTTTTTTTTTTTTTACTTTGGCACCTATCAACTTAATCTTCATCAGCAGTTTGTCAATATCATTTTTCTGAAGGCAGAGGAGTGCTGTCTATGACCCATCCTTCATCAGATATTTAATTTACTTGAATTTACCAAGTCATTCAATTAACAAGCTAAATAATAGAAGAAGGAGTCATGAAGTTATGCGTGTCTTTCTAGACATGCAGTGAACTTTGCATAATTTGACATTGTTCAAAAATGCTAACTCAGCATACCTGGGAAAACCATCTGTTTTCTTTCCATTAGTTTTGTGTTTCTCCTTATTCAGTGGGTATGCTCACCTGTAATACATCTGCAGTAAAAGCTTTTCCCACCATAAGAATATGGAGAGACTCATTCTGTAGTGACTGACACAAAATCATTTTAGACCTCTCTTTGATAGAGGGCAGTAGGGCTGAATACACGACTGCCATTTGAATAGGATAGCACATATCTAAATCAGCTCCCAATCAGTTTCTGAAAGATATGCTGTATTTAACTTTTTTAAACAACGTTGTGTGTGTGAATGTACGTTATTTGCCCCTGTATTAATGAAATTAATGGCTCACTTTGATTTATGTAATATTTTAATTTTATGCAATATTTTAATATTAAATAATACTGCCAGTTCCAAACCCACCTCATGACTGGTTTTGTCTGTAGAGAAGCAGTTGTTCCAAGCTTAATTTTATTATAGTATCATTTCATTAGGTAAAAGAATCACTTGGGGAAAAAAGTTAAGTTTGTTTCAACCTTATTTAAAAAAAATAACTACTGCATATTAAAAAATTCAGTTTTATATATTCATTTTTGTTGCATGTTTAGATTATTTTTAATCTTTAAAAGGGCTGTATTATTTCATTGCACTGGAAGTAGGTGACATCTTAATTTAGGAGAAATGCCCTTTGTATCAATGCTAGCTAATTAATGTAAAAATTTTCCAAAAGAAAATACTTTAGCTGTTACATCTTCTTATCCCACATCAATAATAGTACTATTCCATTCTAAGATTATTATGCTAAAAAATAATGTAAAAAGAACTTTCTAATAAAAAAAAACCTCAGAAAAATAAATTAAAATTCTGCAATGAAACTGTTAATAAACTATTTTTTTCCAGAGTTCCTTTCATAAGGAATTTTGAAGATACTGATTTAATTTTATATTTGATTTGGAACAAGTTTCCCATGAAAGCATCTGTGCTTGATATTTTACTGTGGTAAAGGCCAGCATAAATCCCTTGTGAAATGTGTGACCTTCAAACTTGAAATTATCTTGTACTTAGCTTATTATTTTGTCTCGAAACATAGGTTGAAATTTTTTAAGCAATGGAGGGGACATGGACACATTAACATTAATGGTGGATATGTACCTCAGTCCCCTAGACAGTTTTGAAAATCTCAGCTGCAGATTTGAGATATGTTATCTTATGATGAACTACTGTAGTAGTAGCATTGCATTTGTATGGATAATGGAGCTATTATCTAATCATCATTGTTCCATGTTTCACACTCTGCTTGAACTCATGTATTAGTGATTTTATGCATGATAAGTACATTTGTTAGATATTTTTGAGATAGAATAGAAGGGCTGTGCCACATTATGATGGCTACAGAAATCCCAAGACAGTGTGAGAGTATAAAATCTTTGGTGGTATCCAGCCTCAAGTCATAATTTCAGCTCTTGGTATCAAACAGTAAGGCACAGTCTGTGGGACTTGGAGAAGGCAGCTCCTGGAGTATGAAAACAAAATGGCAAATAACATGGCAAGACCCCAGAAGAGCAGCACAGTAAATGTCCACACTCTCACTCAACAGACCTACTGCAGTGTTAGTTAATACACTCTGCCCCCTGTTAATTAACTCAGGAAGATCCTAGGGTGATGAAGGGACTGCAGAGTAACTATGGAGCAGCAGTTTCACTTGCCCCCTTGTATGAAATCGAAAGTTGAAAGGACTGCAACAGATAGATGTTTGCAGATCATAGAATCATAGAATTTGTTAGGTTGGAAAAGGCCTTTAAGGTGATCAAGTCCAACCGTTAACCTAACACTGCCATGTGTCATGCCTCTAAGCACCTCATCTACCCATCTCTTAAATGCCTCCAGGGATGGGGAGTTGACCACTTCCCTGGGCAGCCCATTCCAATGCTTAACAACCCTTCCGGTGAAAAAATTTTTCCCAACATCCAACCTAAACCTGCCCTGGCACAACTTGAGGCTATTTCCCCTTGTGCTATCGCCCGTTACCTGGGAGAGGAGGCCAACACCCACCAGACGTTAGTAGGAGTCTTAGACTGTATGGTTTTGATTGCCCCAGGGAAGAACCTCTGGAGAGTGTGATTTCAAGGGGATGTGCCCAGCAACTGCTGAAAGTCAAACCCCTATGTCAGCTCTTAAATTGACCCACCTTCCCATGAGAGGAGGTGGCAGATGTCGGGAACTCATCTGTTTTTCTTATTTTAATATGGTCTAAACTGTGAGAGGAACTAATGGACAAGGAAGGGGGGACACACCATACGATTACCTTTGCAGACCTGGTCATCTCTCCAAACCAGGATTAAGAGTCACAGTATTGTATCTAGAATGGAGACTACGCTGCCTCCAGAAATTGACATTACAGTACACGTTTCTCATTCTTCTGTCACATGCTATGCTATGCTGTGTTAAGTTTTGTCCCATTCTCAATAAAAGGACAGAATAGATAAGTTATCATACTGTGAAATGTAAATTAAACTATATTTTCACTCGTTGGTACCTTTCCAAGGATGGTTATGGCTTGTGTCACTTACTATTGTCTATTATTGACCTCACTGTGGAAAAAAAAAGTCATTCATGATGTCACTATGAAAAAGCGCAGAGTCAATTTGAAGTGAAAGGAAAGCATGGCAATTGCAGAAACAGCAATGGAAAACAACTCTGCCATGAGAAATTTCAGCCCCTCCCTTCCATTCAAACTGCAAATAGTACAATGGTGTTTCTTCCTCATCAGTCAAGGCATAACATTTCTCTACTGGCGCTGCCTTTCATGCACTAGTTCAGTACTTTTGTCCCCACCTTTGAGATTTTGAATGACTCTGTCCTTGCCTTCCTTTCCAGCCTGGCCTCAAGTCTGTTCCACCACCAAGAAAATCCTGAATGTCTCCTTCTCATCTTCCCTTTTGCTTCTGTAAGGAATTATTTTCATTTCCTGCTTTTCTAGATTCAAGTCCTGCCTAGCAAGAATTTTATTTGCTGCCAGAAATTGAGTCTAATAAATTCAAAACCTTATCGATTCCCCTTGCCACCCCAGTGAATCTCACTGCACCTGTTTGAGTCCAGAGACTCGCCAGGGTAGGTTTTGTATGAGACAAATTTGAGTGCAATTGTGGGTGCTTGGCAAGCAATTAGAAACTATCTGTTGTCAAAGCTGGTTCTTGGTTTCCAAAAGTGGTGGAATACTTGAAAGGTAGGAATTAGCTGCTGACAGTGTTGCTCATTTTTGTACGTAAGTGATTTAAATGACACTTCATTTCTGCTGGGCTGCACAGACACAGGTTGCTGTCCATCCTCATAAGCAGAGCATTGATAGGGCTTGACATTTCCCTTCATATGCTACAAGCTATGATGCTCAGTCATCCACTGCTGGGGCTGTCTGGGAAACTCATTTCTTTTACAAATCTCTCTGGATATACATTGCTTTGGGAGGGGCAGACTTTATTCCTGCTCTGTGTTGCAAGGAGGCAGCAGCAAAGATTTCAGAGCTCTGAAGTACCCTTCATTCAGAAATAGCTGCACTTTTCAAGCTCAGCACCTCTCAGGACTTGAAATATGCTCCTTGAATGTCAGGAGAGAAATGCTGTGCTGGCAACACGTGCCCCAGCATCAGTGTTTGAAGGTGTTAGTTTTCTTTTCATCACTTCAGCTTTTCATGCCTGCATTCATACTCTCATTTGTGCGATGGGGAATCACTGCTAAGCACACTTAGTGAAATCCTGGGCAGTACATTTTTCTTCTGATTAGTTTGAATACCAAACAGCTGTCACAATGATATGTTGATGTTAGTAAAAATAATATCTGACATTTACACAGTAACCTGCACCCTCAAATATTTTCTTACAATTATATGAGGAGGAGGAATAGGCGTCTCTTATGAACTCAGACTGTGAAACAAAACCCTGCTACACTAAGACCCATGGACCCAGCAGAGTGGAGGCCACCTTGGTTCCACCCTGTAGGATGGACACAATTCCTGGCAGGAGTTCACAACCTTTTCTATCAGAATCCATGGCCAGTCTTTCTCTTGTTCCTCTGGGTAGCATTCAAAATGGGAAAATCCCAAATGGCTTTCTGACAAAACCTACATGATTTTATTATAAAGAAAATTTACTCTGGAAGAAAAGGCCATCAGGGATTCCTAAGCACAAACATATCAATACAGCCTCTGACCAAACAAGTCCTTACATTTCTGCCTGTCAAGCATTATAACTGTATCATATTGCTACAGCTTTTTCCTAGGTGTCTGCTCTTGGCCACTGCTGGAGAGGGAAACAGAGATAAATGTTTAATCTGATCCCGTACAGCAGTCCTTAGGTTCCTATGTATTATTTAAATATGTAAGATCCAGAATCTAAACTGGGTTGTGGGGAAGCCTCCGCATGCATGTGAAGATCCAGACCAGCTTCTCTGGAGTCAGCATTGACCCATTTTACTCAGTTTAAATGTATTCTCCCCCAAAATTCCAGATGCCTGTTTATAGTGTCATTATAAAATCAGAGACAGGTAACAGATTGCTCATCTAACTGTGTGGAAGCTGTGATGTGTAGCAGCTATTTAACCAGCCTTTACTCTCTCTCTTTCTCTTCTGACCTTTCCCAAAAAAGTTAGTTTGGCATAGACAAAGAATGGTACATTAGCTACAGAAATTTGGATAGGATTCAACTCAACTAACGTTAACTATTTAGGGTTAGGTGGCCAGTCTCAGGTCCTCATTTAGGCCCTCTCTGTGGTCAGGAAGGCTCCTATTCTCTAAGGCACTTTATCCATCTTCTCCACTGACTCATGAAGGAGCTCAGAGAGTAACTCAGGCTAGATGCCTTACTTTTGACAAGCTAATAATAGGTTACATTAATTTCTTCCACTCTGTTGCTCATTCAGTTTGTTTATTTTGTGTTACAGGAAGAGTTTGCACCTTGTGTGTATGTGTGTCTCAAGCAGGTTGAGAAATACAATATATTGGGTTACCCAATAGTGGCATCAAGCACAAAATCCCAGTCATGGCATCATGAAACTTTTCTGACCAAACCTACCATGAGAAGTCACGGAGCACTCCGTGTGGTTTTAAGCAATTTCTTGGCAAATAGTTAGAGGATGATCATTCATTTTTCCAGCTCACCAAAACAGGTGGAGAAGGGATGGGTCCTGGGCTGCTGATTCTATCCTGTCTTTTCCCTGCAAAAACATTGTTTTCCATGA
>NW_009258615.1:1285604-1325896 GCF_000687185.1 Egretta garzetta | reverse complement strand
GGAGGGGGGGGTATGCTAGCCCAGACTCTCCCTTTTGCTAGTTAGATGGAGATGTTTTGCAAATGTTAATATTTTACCTTTTCCACCAGTATCATCATCCTAGTCAGGAAATATGATAGTTACTCATCCTCCTGCACAGTTTGGTTTGTACTGCTTGTCTGTGTCCAGCAAGCGCCGGCTGTGGTTTGCATCCTGCACGACGTCAGGCATGAAGTCGCTGATTACCAGATAGCGCACTGTTTGGTATGCTGATGCACAAATAGAAACAGCAGCTCCTCAAGTGCTCTATCTCTCTATTTATTCCCAAACATGAGACAGCCGGCTAGGGGTAAAGGACCTGTCAGCTGAAACAGAGGAATTCAATTTGTAACAAAAGAATGTCTTCAGGCAGTTGTTTAGACATATCACTAAGATACTGCAGATACACTTTATCCTCTGCTGCAAAAAGCAGAGGAAATTAGCTAGCCGTAGCCTCATTGGTGAGTTTATTACCTAACACCCGATGAGTGAATATCGAAGATGCTGGCGTTGCCAAGCAACTGCCTGAGGATGACTGCGGTCAGAGTGCGCACGAGGACCCTGTTCGAGGAGTACTGTACAGCTATGGTCAGCTCAATTTACCA
Organism: Egretta garzetta; assembly: GCF_000687185.1. Classification (NCBI taxonomy): domain Eukaryota; kingdom Metazoa; phylum Chordata; class Aves; order Pelecaniformes; family Ardeidae; genus Egretta; species Egretta garzetta. The sequence continues at coordinate 1,325,273 of NW_009258615.1, read as the reverse complement.
CTGTGCACCATGACGTGTAATTAGCAGGATGGCAAGTTCTGTCCTGGAGATGCAAGTAGCTCCTTTCTGGTCATGAGATGCCAATGAAGGTAAACCGGAGAGAGGTGGAGTAGCAATCCTCTCACCAGCACAGTGAGCTTAAAGAAGAAATCCCCTTGTGGTCAAATAGAGCCTGACCTTCAACGTGTCATAAATGCAGGACTGAGCTTGGTGTTTTTACAAGTGCTAGTGGCTGTACGAGACAATTAAGGATACCTAGGACAGACCTCTGCCTTTGAGCCCAACTGGCAGGAAAGGCCATGTGTCCTTATGTCTGCCTCCCTTACCCTCCAGAACTGTGTATTTGCCAGGAGGCGAATGGTTAACTGGGAATGGCTCCTGACCCACGGTAGCTCATGAACCTTGGCCAGGGATCCTTTGGGAGACTGCTGGTCAGCCCTGGTCAGGTGCATGGCCAGGGATGTTCGGGTGGTACACAGGGCTGACGTGCAGTGCCCAGGAATGCTCCTTAACACTAATTTATGAGTACAGAAGCAGTCTATGATACTGCTTCCTCTGTATTTCTAGTCAAGTTTTTAATCTGTAGAATGGTGGAGCCCCGAGTCCCCATGTGTCCTTCTCAGGTGACTGTTAGATCCCACCAGCTTTCCCCTTGGATGAGCGGTGCCGCCATCTTCAGCATTGCTTTGACTGATAACTGGTCAAGCACTGCAAGAGTGTACTGCCCCAGCAGAGAGCCTGCAAGGCCGTGGGGAGCCCTCATGTGTGCCCCTACCCTGGATGCAAGGCTCTTGCACATACCATCCTTTCTCTGGTGATAATGAATCACATGACCTTGGGAAAATTATTTAATCTTTCCTCTTAGCCTCCTTATCCCAAATGGATGTCTCATCAGCATGCTTGCAGTATTCATTATTTAACAGATAGTACTGCTGTTTAATTTTTGTGTTATAGTAGCATCTGGAGGTCTCAGCTGAGAGGCAATATACAAATACAACGTGAAAGATGATTTCTTCTCAAAGAACTGACCTTGTAAGCAGCACTGCAGGATGATTTGCTCCAGATCCCACAGGGGGGTAGTATCAAAGCAGTATCTCTCACCTGATTTTGAGACTGCTGAAATAACACAGTTGATACAACCTTTACATATATAAATAATAGCATATACTAAAGAACAGTGCATACTTTATGAAAGAATATTTATGACAACCCTGAGAAGTTCAACAGGGTTAGAGAACAGTTGTCTGAAGGATAGACATAGGCAAAAACATCACGTAAAGCAGATATTTTTATAACACTTCAGAAGGCCTACTTCATAAAAATCTGATTTGTGGTGAAACTGATTATGTAGTTTTCATATCAGTTATATACACCGAGGCTTCTGAATGAAGTAGGGTGATATTATTTAGTTAAAATGTTTTTCACTGAAAGCTGAAGATATGATGAAACCAAATTGTTTTGTAAGTTCATGTGCGTTTTGCCAAAAGCCACATATTGGAAAATGCATTAGAAAAAATTCTTAAACAATCAACATATTTGGCCAGGTCAGTTTGTAAACCAAACATCTCAATTTTAATTTCAAAACCATTTTTAAGAATGGTTGGAAAAGCTCAAAATGGTCATGGATGTATTTTTTTAAGTTGACTGAAATGTGGAGCTAAATGAAAAAAAAAAAAAAGTGATGTATTTTTTTCAAATTTTTGGTTTCCAGAAAATAATTTGATGCTGACCCAAAATGTATTGCATTTTGAACTTATAAGATATTCTTTGCAGAATTATAGTTCACATTTTCAGGCAGACTCTCTGAGTCTCACATTCAATGAATGTTAATGGTTGTCTAAGTAATATACTGCCTTGGTTCATAAAGTTATCTCTAGTAAGGAGAGAATGGAAGCACGTGTTTTGTGTAGGGTGCATGTTCTTAAAAGCTTTTCAGAGCTGGCCCAAGTCCAAATAAGGTATTGTCTTTTTGCATTATATTTCATATCTCTGATTAAATTCTAATTCACGTAGTTGTAGAAAATTGCATTTCTCCCCTTCTGTGTTGTCAAACTGTATCGTGGCTTTTTCCCTGTACTCGTGAATATGGCATCTTCCAAGCACAACGCTGGTGTTTTGTTGGATCCAAAAGAGAATGCTGAGGTTGTCCAGAGCCATCTGAGGTCAAAATGAAAACTTTATGTAATCAGGGACATTTGGATCCATCTTCGAGGTTTGGACAGCACTGAAGGTGTTCTTTGACGGATGAAGCTACTCTGTAAGGTAGCAATGAATCTGTTAATAAAATTGCAAAATGTAGCCCGAGAGCAAACTCTTTTATTCCTCTGGATAATAAGTCCTTCGAAGTTTATAACCTGGCAGCAGCTCATCTGGCACACAGCATGTTTGGCAGGAGCCTGGATATGCTATTAGACATAAAAAAACCCTCTACCAATGTCACTCTGCTGGCATGAAATGGGATGGTCATAAAAGTAAGAATTTGTAACTTAGTTGAATCTTAGACATGGTTTTCTTTATTGGTTTGTTATTTGTTGCCTTATTTGGAGTACAGCAAAGTGTACTAACTGCATGAAGAAACAAACAGCAAAACATATATTTTGCAATCAGATCGCAGTCCAAGACCCAGCCACTCCAGCAAATACATGTTTGTCTTCAAGCTGTTCAGTTCAGAGAGGGAACTACTCACACTTAGAGAAAACATGTCTTTAGGCAAGTGTTTAGAAGATGGATGAAGGAACAAAGTGTGTAAGCAGGATCTTTCTCAAAGTTGCAGAGAAGGTTACCAGCAAAAGCAACAGGCAGCAGTCTCCTGTTAATGGTCATCCAGTTGTCTTTCTTGGCTGATGGGTTTTGGTCTGGATACATGATTCCCTACATTAAGAAATACCTGGAGGAAAAGAAAGAAGAGGATTAATCCTCAGACATCTTTTACAGAGACCCTCATTGCAAGGAAATAACCAGGGACTCTCAGCATGAGGTTGTCATAATTTGATTGATCCGCACCCACCACGTTATTTAAGATTGTCTGTCCTTACTGTGATGTTCCATTGTGGTCAATGACAATGAGCACGCTCTGGGAATTAAAGAACTCTCCTGAAAATTTCCCTGACCTGTGGCACAACTTGCTTACTTGGTCTTTAATTTGGATTTGTTCTATGTTGTCAGTCAAGACCTCTGTGTGGATTCGTGGTCAGGGAAAAAACATCAGACTGGGAGTGAAATGGGGCACGTAGGCCATGGCTTCTGGCTTTCCAGCATCAGTCTCCCCAGGCTCCTGCCTGCCTTCCCACAGCACAGAGCAGTATCTTTATAAGGCCCCCACCAACAGCAGTTGTTTTGCTGAGGTTCACATTATGCAATGCTGAACAAAGATATTTCCGTCAGGGAATAAAACAGGCTTGTGTCAGGACTTCTTGGTTTCGAGTGATTGCAGAGCAACAGCAGAACAGAGCCTTTCCCCTTCCAGTGCCTGAGCTCCTTGATCACTTTTCTTGACTCCTCCACCTGGTCCATTCAATGTAGTTTGGGAAATAATATTTCAGAACATGGTTGTTCTTTCTTGTTTTCTTGCCTTAAAGCTACAAAGTGAGGCTGGGTTAAAAAAGAAAGCAGCTGTGAGCCTGCATTATTTAATGCTGTAAAGTGTTTTCAGATAGAGTTTATATGACTGGCCTTGCATACATGAGGAAATTGTAAGAAAAAGGTCCCCCCGTAATATCATAATTTCAACCATGCTAGAATGCAGAGTAAACATTTTAAGAGTGGATGAAAATTAGCCATCAAAACTGTTTTCAATAAGGGTATTTCTGTGTTTTCAGATTTTTATGGAGGAAGGGGCTTCAGAAAGTCAAATGTCTCCTTTTCTAAATGCTTCAAATATCATAGAAACATAGGATGGTTTAGGTTGGAAGGCACCTTAAAGATCATCTAGTTCCAAACCCCAGATATGGTCTAGAGGGCTTGGGAAATTGTACATATGTCTGGATTTTCCATTATCTACCTTATGCATGATAATTCTCTGTTGCCAAGAACTCCTGTGATGAATCACTTATTTGAAAAAGAAATCATGATGCATCATAGAGGAAGATGGAACCCAGTGGCAATATGTGATGTGAAGTCATGAGGAAAATGGCAGTATTTCCTTATGAAGGTGTCTGGGTTATCTGAGAACATATTTGGGCGTTTTACACAATTTCAAAGAGGGCATTTGAATATCTGCTAATCATCAAGGCATTTACTTTTTGAACTGGAAAAAAAAAATAATGAATGTGGATTCACATAGTTCACTTCTGTATTAAAAGTGGAAAGACAATCAAATCATCAAGCTCCCGCTGACACAGCTGAACCAATGTTAACACAGCTGGGAATTTTTTCCTGAAATTCCCTAGTGTGAAAAGGCTGCAGATACGCTAACACTAATATCTCAGAATTTAACACTCACAGGCTTTTGGGAAGTGCAATTCAAACGTAAAATTAGATCTGTATGGTGGTTCAAAACTTAGATATGTGTTTTTCAGTCCAAACTAATATCCAATTTAAAACCACTCTAGAGGAGTTAGATTTAAATATGAGTAAAGTGCATTGCATTTTGGGTAAGATAACTTTAAAAGCCACACAAATGAAAAAAGAAAATCTGTACCAAGAAATTAAATGTTCTCCTAAGCATGTTCCATGTCCACAAATTAACACAGGTATTCATATTTCAATTCATTGAAGATTTTTATACCAAATGCTTTCAAGGTTATAACTAGCTTTCTCTATTTATTAAGTTTTGCTCAGCCATCAGAATCTTGATGAACCATGCAATCTATATTACACTTACCTCACAACTGACTTTGCTGAAGTTTGAGTGGCAATAGTAAATGCTTGTTCCTTTTAAATAATTAATTTATCTATCTGTCTGTCTCCTACCTATCGTACCATTTTGTGTTTCTGAATATTCAGGAGCATGGACTTCTGCTATGAGTTTGAGAAGAAGTATAGCTTTAAAAGATTTTTGACAAATGCTCTGCAAAGATCACTCAACATAGAAAATTTTTAGAAGAATAAATGAGAGAATGTTTATTTATTGCTATGAAAAATACTGTGATGTGGAAAAGAAAAGTGACGTGTCTTAAATTTAAGATTAACTTTATCCCCTTAGCTTGAGCCTTTAATCTGTAGAAAAGCCTGGGGATTTATGAGTGTTAACAGACCTGAATTTTTTATTTCTCCTCCTTTCCTTTTACTTGTTCATTTTCCATCTGTGTGTCCCCTAAGAACCTGAGAGCAATGACTGAGAGGAAAGATATGGTGATTTATTTGATACGTCTCTATTGTGCCACACAGGCAGCAGTACAGTTAAAACCAAGGTGATTGCTAATGGTTTAACTGAATGTAAAGTTTTGAAATTCAGTGGCACTGAGTTTGCAGCTGATAACAGTACCTGGAAATGTACAGATTTTAAAATGAGCACTGTTAGCCTTATAGAACCGTGTCAGTCTATGCCTTGAGAGGTGATCCATGTCCTTTGGTGTTCAAAATTCCTAAGGAATTTTTCCTGTTGCCAGTAAGATTGATAAAGATCTTTGTTAAAAATGTGAACATTTTAAAGTATGTTGAGATACACATTTACAATTTCTTTGACATGCTGAATATTCTTTACTGAAAAATAAACAAACTGTTGGTTTGCAGTTCACACATTTTTCTGGTATGTGAATTTTGATTTTAATTTTCTAGTGGAGAAAGGAATGGAAGCAAGGTCTTCATGAGACTCATACTCTGACTACTGGGCTGTTGTGAAAAGGTCTATTATGTAAAGAATCCTCCTCTAATACCTGCATTTAAATACTTTTGAGATTATTTTCAAAGTGATTTTTTCCAAGAAAGGACAGCAGGTCCTAACTTAATTGAGGAGTTTAAGCTTAAAAAAAAAAAAAGTGAGGTTTTAGATACTTCTGTACTTAGTGTTTCCTATTAAAACAGTTTCCAGTCCAGTAACATTTTTTTTTTTTGATCAAGAACAGTATCTTTTTCCTGAAATGTATTTTCTGGGAAGTTCCAAAAGAAGCCTTTCCTCTTATGCCTTGCATTATCCGCTTATTTGGATCATCCTGAACAATTGCAGGCTTCCTGTACTCAAAACTCACTTCCTGAAGCACCTGCAAGCTCCAGTATGACAGTCCAATAGGTGTATGTGAAAGGCCTATTTTGTTATTCAGATAAACCAAGCACTTGCTGGGTAGCTCTGTTGCATATAGATGAATATTGGGTGAATAAGGATTTATACTTTCATTCCAGCATTTCACCACTTCCTCCCCTAGCTCATAAATTGAAGCAGAAAGGAAAAAAAAAAAAGGTTTTCTTAATTGCTGATTTTACCATGTTTGATCTTGTATCCTGTAGAAGAACAGAAAGTTTAACTGTGGCTTTAGGTTAAGCGAAATCCATAAAAGCGAAGAAATGTCTGAAGATTCAAGTACCCTATGTGACATGAACATAAAATGAGGGATTAATTGGTTTCAAACTGAACACATGAAATATACCCCTTTTCTGAAATAAATGTTTCTAAACCTTACCACAAAGTTGAAAAGAGTAGGGGAAAAGGAAAGGAAAAGGGGGGGAAGAGGGAAGGTATGAGGAAAGGGGAGGAGAGAACATCTTTGCCAAATCAAACCAGAATAAAAGCTGGAAGGAGTTTTCTGTTATAGCCTCAGTGATGTTACTCTCGTAATTCTATTTGGATGTGGGAAAGATAACTGCATTTTCAACTTTGAACCCTTGCCATTCGTTTCTGTACTGTGACCTCAATAGTCTGATTGCCAGCCTGTTGAGGTACAAAGAGCAGAACAGTGGGAAATGACACAGCAGAAATCAAATTGCATGAGTCATTTTTTTTTAATTTCCTTTATGTTCCTTATATAATTCTGATGGCAGCAGAGCTAAAGTTAATGAACAGTAGTAAAAGCATCTGCTGAAGCTGTGTCAGTAGATTCACCTCCATGTTCACAACTGCAGCTCTGCAAAATTTATCCAAGGTCTCTTTGAAACAAGTTTTTAAATTAGGTGAAAAGTATCTGAATTATACAGCTCATGAAGGAACCATATAGTGTTGTGGTACCATAAATAAATGCTGACATTTCCTCATTAGTGACTACAATAGCAGTGGGTAAAAAAATTTGGAAATTCAGGGGTTTTTCAACCCCATTAGGCCACTATAAAATTTTTACAAGGTTAAGCAAAGTGAGCAACTGGAGCACTGTGAAATGTCCACTGTGCCTTTTATCCAGATTACTAAGGGCAAGTATCACCTTCTTTCCCTCAGGCGTGCCCAGACTTTCAAAAGTGAAAGAGAAAAGCCCCACCGGATTAGTTTCTGGGCTTTGCAGCAGGAGGCATTGCTTGTATGTAATTGCTCAGTTTCATTATTCATGGGCTAAGAGCAAAGTGCTCAGGCGAAAGAAAGTGACGAGGGCTGGGGCGCTACAGGGAAGATATTTAAGGGTTGATTCAATAAAATACTTTATAATAACTTATGAAAAATTAATTTCCTGAAAGAGGAAATACCAAGCATCTACTTAATTTGTGTGTGTTGGTATTGTCATGTGCAATCCATGTAAGGACAACCATGGGGGACCAATTGCTTTCTCATGGGAATCACATGAGTAAAGGTAGGGTTTTGTTTCTGCTTTAATTTCAGCGCCTGGTCCTGGAAATTAAGTAGTGAAAGTGTTCTAATAGCTCCAATTCCCACAAAGGGTCTACTGGAGCGATCTTCTTTCTTGCTCATATGGATGTGAACAGTGGTACCAGCAGGGTAGCAGGATGCTGGGCCAAGGGTCAGGAGCTTCTTGATTATTCTGAGCTTTGTTCATCGAGTTCCTTAGGCCTAAATCCGTAAATGAGAAACCTAAATCCAAAGACTCTTGCTTGGCTCAGACTGACTTGGGGAGCTGGTTTGCTGAATACTTTGGCTTGGGAAAGCTGCTTACCCACCTTTGCTTTTATTTCCCAGTTTGACAAATAAAGATAATTAAACGTAAGTGACTAGGAGCATATTCAGTAAAGATTTGGCTGCATAAAATCAGGTGTAGGTCTAAGACAAGCATCTATGTCATAAAACTGTGTCCTTGAGTTCTCCCTTCAGTTGCTATTTATCCCTGAAGGAGATTGGATGTCATGGACACCCACTTGCCGTCTGCTGGGCATCCAGAGTTCTCTTGAGCCCATGCCCAGAAGCACCTCAGTCCTGATGGCCTGTGACATGGCATATCCATCATAACTAAATTCATCACGGTCCAGAAACCAGATTTATGTATTTCTCCACTGAGGCTCTGGCTACAGGCATGTCAAATTGGATTCCACTGAATATACACCCGATATTTTGCCTCTTTTGAATATTTTTCTGCACACTTGAGCAAAAAATGCAGAGACAACTCCATCTCAGAGAATGTTTTAATCTGAAACTTAGTGAGGTGGTGGACATGGAGACAGAATCTAGGCTACTTACCCTCTGACTACTCTCAGTAGGCTCAAGAGCTACGTTACCTGCAAGAATGCCATGGTGAAGGTTGGCTAAGGAGAACAGTGTCCTCAGGCCCTCCACCCTCTGTTAGAAAGCAACCACCCTGCTTTTAACCAGCTGACCATATTGCATAGTGTTTGCATTAGCAACCTAGAAGTATGGTTGAGCCAAGCCAGCATTAGGCAGGTTCCTTGCTCAGAGAGGGTCCTCTAAGATTGCTAGAGTACCACAGAGGCATAACTTTAGGTGAAAGAGGGAATAGTTATGCTCTGTGTTGTGTGATAGGAGTGAAGGCCGCTCTGTGCTACCCTGGTATCACTGCCTTGCTTGTGCATGAGCATTAGGCTGCCCTGAGGAAACCAAAGAAAAAAGGAATATTGTCCCTACTCATGCTCACAAAAAAAAAAAAAAAAAAAAAAAAGAGTAAGCTATTTCCATTCAGCTTCTTTTAGGAAAGGTCACAGAATCTTTGCTTTAATGAATCCTGAATAGATGCAGGCACCTGAAAAAGGCTTTATTGAGGAGATGGCTCTATTCCCATAGTTTTCCTGGTGGGTAGTTACAGGCAATTCCCTGTTCAGTGTGTCAGCCTTAGGCATTTCCATTGCAGAAAGTGCAGATTACTTTGAAGACTTCTATGGTGTAACTTATTTTTCTTAAACACTGTGTAAGGAGCTGAGGAACCTGCCTCCATGCTCTGGATTTCAGCTTCAGGAAAGCCAAAACATTGTTTTCTCTGTCAAAGCACATGGGTGCCAATTTGGACCCTGTCTCCGTTTTCTGTCTGGTTTTGTTTCCTTTAAAGATCAAGGTTTTCTAGCTATAAATATCACAAAAATAACAAAGAGCTGTGCATCATATCTAACACAAATCACAAGTATTTTTACAGCCTTAAGACTGACAGCTAAAGAAAATATACAATTTTATCTGTGTCATGGTCATGGCTGTACTTGAATCTATGGAGTGAACACAACTCTTGCAGGTGGCAAAGCAGTAGTGTCGATAATAGGTGTGCAGTGCAGAGATCTGCTGGATAGCATCATGGTGGGGTGATGTTGGGGCTCACAAGACCACGCTGTGGGTTGGCAAGGATGAGATCACTCTGCCTTTTAATTCTCATGGGTTGGGAGCTCCTGGGAATGCAGCTGACCTCAGCACAGGTCACAGCTGCTCAAATGTGCACTGCGGCTCGTGTTTGCTGTAGGTGGAAAGTTGTTACAGGAGAGGAGGCAGCTGACAAGTGAGGAGTTATGGCTCCATTGCTGCAGAGGTCAGGGATCTCCAGCTCTCTGGTCTACATGCTGCTAATCCTTGCAGACAAAGTGTTTCATGCAGTACCCTGGAAAAGATAATGCTGATGATATTTTTTTTCCTAAAGTTTAAAAAGGGTTGGATTTGGTTTGCAACTTCTCCCAGAATTCAGATTCTTAATGTAAAGAAACCAGTGCCACCTAACAAGACTGGAACTAACTAGCATTTATTGGACCATGGCAATAATAAATAAGGGATCATTACTTGCAAGTTTTATATCCCTTTCATCCAGAATTTTCTGTATGCAGTATAAGCATTCATTAACTCATAGCCTCATGATAGCACTGAGTTATAGCTATTTAACAGATAGAGGATTGATACCAAGAGACTAAGCAAATGGGTTATTTTCACAGAGGGAATGACTGCAGAGCCAGTGATGAAAAGATGCCAGAAATTCTGGTATTATGCACTTCTAAATCATTGTGCATCATTCAAAAGTCACTGATAAATATTTGCCTTCCGGAACCCTGAGACACAGTGCCCTTCCCTTAAAGTAATGCAGCATTACCCACTCAATAGTTGTATTGCCTCTTGTAATTCATAGACCCACGGAAGGATATGACTGTGAAGGGCATCAGGAGGATATTTGCTCCATTTCCCCAGATTAGTCATTCCTGAGAGATATCTGTTAGGACAGGCTGTTTTTCAACAGTATGATGTCCTTAAGGACCTCTAGTATTAGAGGTCCCCTGGCCTTCATCTGTAAAACCTTTCCATTGATTCTCTATGCATAATATTTTCAGTACTTTTCATAAAGTTTGACCCACATGTTTCTTCTTGTAATTTAAAGCTGTTGCTTCTCATCCTATGTTCTGTGGCCATGAGCACCAGATGTTCCTCCTCATCCCTTCATAACAACCTTTCATGCACTTGAAAACTGTTATCATGCTCCTCAGCCTCCTCTTCTTTACGCCCCTTTGATCTCAGGGTCATGTTTCCTTGACTTCTGACTGTTATTGTGTCTCTGCCATACTTCGGCTGGTCTGCAACTTTTTAGAAGGTTATTGCCTGAAACCAATCCTGGGGCATACCTGGGGGAGACCTGACCACCACCTGCAGTTCACAATAAACCCGCCTGTTAGGTTGCAGAACTGCTGCCTCACCAGTTGTTCCTTATCTTCCATTCCCACGGCTGATAATTCCTGCCTGAGAGTCGCATTTGTCTCTATTGAATTTCATCTTGTTCTTTTCAGCCCATTCTTCCCACATGTCAAGATGATTTTTGAATTCGAATCCTACCCTCCAATTTACTCGCAGTCCTTTCTAGCTTCATGTCAGCTGCAAATTTAATAAGTGTATGTTCCATTCCATAACTCAGGTCATATTGCATAGACTTTTATGAGCTCTGGGAAGAGTGAAAGAAATCAGCTGACAATTTGACAAAAGCCTGTGCTCCTCTGTACCGCTCAGCTATGGAAAAAGTTTCCTTTGTTTTTTCTAAATATATCTGGGGCTTCCTTGGTTTTGGTGCTCTTTTTAAAACTCCCAAGATTTTTACTCCCACTTTATTTTTCTGACTTTTTTTTTTTTAATATTAACTGTTTCTATTAGTCGTTTTTAAAAGTCTGTTGCGGGATAGAGATCAGATGTAAAATGTTAGCCACATTGTGCTAGCATTTTTAATGTTGTATTAAACTATGTAAATCACTAATACAATACAAATGCCACTAATATGACAGAGATTATCCAAAACTGCTGACACCAGCAGTCTCCAAGGGAAAATTTCTCTGTGATCAGCTTTAATCGGGCCTTTCTCAGAAGCTTTTATGTAGGCTTCCACTCATGCAGGTCAGGGCATCTGCCAAAAGAGTATTTTCCTTGCTGTTTATGTAGTGCAGCAAGTGACCATTTAGCTTAGAGGCAGGAACATAAATCCTAATGTGTTTGATTTGCCGGGCCGCAGTGGCACCTTTTCCATCAGAAACAAAGCTCTCTTCTAGTTCAGCTTACTCAGCAGGGTTCGTAAAGCTGGATAATCCCATGAGTTTCAGCTGCTAAACCTGTTGCAGATATTTAATATAAAATGACAGAGCCACCGTTCTTTAAACTATTTCTTTGGCACTTACTAAAAAAAAAATCTGAGGCCACTGACCCATCATGAAACAAAACTTATAGTAACAGTCGGTAATGGTATCTTTGTCACAAACCTTTGTGATTTACGTTCATGAGTAATCTGAAGTTACCTGGGAAGCAGAGGATTTTAGCTGAGATTACATAATAATGTTTGTCTTGGCTCTTGTAAAAGGCACTATGAAAACCATTCAAATCTTTAAAAACAACTTTAATGCGGGAAGTAACAGATGTCAGGAAAAGACGTTTTTCTTAACTCTACTTTTCTTTAAACTTTCACTTATTATTATTTAGCCACACCGGTGATTTTTTAAAAGTGATTGCAAACGTGAATCCTTGTTCCCATCCTGGGTTACCCATCAAAAAGAAACTGGAATAGGTTTTTATACTTACTGTATTCTACATGGGGTCTTATACTACTTTTGTCGATACAAGCCAGCAGAGTTTTCTGCAATACCCAACAGCTGTTACACAGGGTGCGCCTTCCCTTTCGCCCTCTTCATATGGGAGTTTTAGTGTTTCCAGTGGTGTCTGTGAGGAGATTTAAAGTTAGTCCAGGCATTGGCCCTTTAGACTACACTACTCAGAACTGTTAGGCTGCTGGCCGAGAAGGTAGCGTGTGCTGAATTTTTAACCAAAAGGTCTACAGTCCTTTTCCACCTACAATAAAAGTCCTCACTTCGGATGTTTTCCATCTTTAACAAGGAAGATGTACCCCAGAGCATAATCTTTAATTTTCTGCTTTCAACAACATTTCTGGCAATGTCATTGGGTTCTATGTTAGAGCCTTTTTTAGTGCAATGGCAGATCTCTTTAAACTTTGCCTGAAGTAATAGCAACTAAAGTTTGTGGGATGACTTGATCCTAAGGAAACCTGAATATGTTGCCAAGACTGTTGACACTTACTGGCATGCATTTCTCTTTCAGTCTGTTGATATAACCTTAAGCGAGATAGCAAACAGTGCCAGCTGAAAGACCCAGTGCAAATAAATACAGCAGTTGGAGAAGATGGAGCCATAAATAACACTTTAGATATGTATGAAAGGGAACTCTGGGCACAAGAGGACTGGATTCTCCAGATCATAGCTGGAATTCTTCATGTTCCTTTTGTTCCCCCAAAGGGACACTGTCGGCAAAGTCTCCCTTTCAGTGATACTTTTGTTTTCCAAGGTCCCTGCAGACTGGACACCCAGTGTAAATTAAATATTCGGTCTGGACAGACTCTGCCCTGATATCACAGGGCCTGTTGTAACCCTGATAAGGGACATGTTGTAAAACAGGCTCAGAAGCAAATGGATCCAGGGTTGCTGCTATGTCATCCAACCACTTTGTATTCTTGATCCTTCTCCTGTATTCCTCAAGGGCTGGTCAGTAAAACAGTGAGCGTGGGAGAACTGTTTTAGAGATTTGTTGTTGTTATATGTGCCATCGGTTGTCAAGAGCAAAGGGAACTTGTCAACCCAAAACAAAACTGAAAAATATATCTTGTATTTCTGCAGAGAAGAGTCATTTGGGAAAGAATCGAGAGAAGTAAAGTTTGATTGAGATTCTTAGAATAAAGTACAAAGACTTTGAAACTGGCTAGAAGGAAAAATAACAAGCACTTCCAAACACACTCCCTGCCTTCCAATTTGTCATGAAACACCAGCTTAGACGTGTGGTTTTCCCTCTTTTGAATAACAGTCTAATATTACTGGCCCAAACTAAGAGTGAGTAATGTCTCACTTCTTTGAATCTTCACAGTATAAATTCGCCAGCATAAATTCACTTCTCAGCTCAGCACACTGAATGCTAAAATCTACCAGTGCTTGCCATATTCCCACAAGAGTCAACAGCTGGTATATAAAAAGTTGTTTTCAGCTATATTACCCTGGGGAAAATAAAAAGGGATATTTATCTATTCAGAGATGCCATGCTGGTGGTACAATAACCAGCAATGACAGTCGTCTTGCTGACTTCCATATATTCTCTCCCATAGAATAACATTAAGAAAAATCAAGGATGCCTTTACCACCAACAAAAGGTAGAACAGCACTGGCAGTGGCATATTAACCTACTTCCAACCAGTGTAACCTCTAGTCCACCATCATTGCTTGTCGAGGTGTGTGGTTATTTACCTAAAACAACTCAGGATTGAGAAGGAGGGACACCATTAAGCCAATATAACTCAGTGCCTACAATTATTCTGAAAGTATGTCTACAGTGGAGAGCAACACAGGCTTAGATAACAAAGACCCTTGCTAGCTACCTCTTTCTCCTGGATTGCCATTGTACAGGCTATCTCAGAACTGGATTTTAGTCACATACATTTTCTGCTATGAAACATGAACTTTGATAATTAAAGGAATATTTATCTATTATAATTATTATAATTAAAGGCATATCTATCTATATCCATTACAATGACAGGATAACAGGCCTTGTGGATAGGAAGAAATTTGGTAGATGTCATGTATCTTGACTTCAGTACACCTTTGGACTGCAAGCTTAGGAAACATGAACTAGATGAAAAGAATTATTAGGTGAGTGCATTACTCATTGGAGAGAGGTGTATTAAAAACAGTAGGTGTCACTAATTCCTGATTAAATTAGAAGGATGGATTGAGTGGGTGTTTACAGGAATTATCCTGAACACTGTGCAATGCTTCCATTTGTGATTTTCAAGATGGGATGAAGAAGACATATATTAAGTTCACAGAGAGCACCAGCCGGGCAATATATGTATGACAAAACAGGACTAAAAGTACAACAGTGTTGATAAATTGAAGAAATAGTCTGGAAAAATAGAATGTAATTCAATAAACAAAAAAAATGCAAAACTCTGCCTTTCTGCAGGAATAGCAAACCACACAAAAGCTGGAGGATGATGCAGCAGACCTGCAGAAAAGAACTCAACTTTAAAATTAGTCACAAAAAAAATACCATTGGCTGCAAAAAAGACAAAAAAATACACACATGCTTACTCATTAAGTGGCTCTTTTGGTGTAACAGTAAGATTTCTGAGTGAAGATATGTATTCACTACATGTCCTGTGGCCAGCTTGGGTGATAGAGCACAAGAAAGATGTAGATTAGCTGGAGAGAGACCAAAGGACAGCAATGAGAATGATGAAGATTAAGAAGGGACATCTGGGGAGAAATTAAGGTGCTGGATATTTTTGGTCCAAAGACTGGAAATTTAAATAACAGGCAGCTTAGATGAAGAAGGGCATGTGCTCTTGCCTTGTCTGGTGTCGGATAAGAACAAATGCTCTTAAGTTATGGCAAGGCAAATACAGGTTGGACATGAGGAAACTCTTTCCAGCAAGAAGGATAATGAAGCACTGGAGCAAAGACTCTGGGACAGCCTTTGAAACCCCACTTGAGGAATTTTTGAGAGTAGTTTGGGCAAATGTCTATCAGGAATGGCATAAGAATAGCTCATCTAATCTAAAAAGTAGGAGGAACAACTGTATGACTCCTTCAGTTATTTTCTGTTCTTATTTCTTGTAATTCCAAGGTTGTCTTCATATTTGACCATGTGAGTATTCCGTTAGCTGAGATAGCCCTACACTTGACTTTTACTTTTTCTGTGTTTAAGACATGATGATCTATCACCATTTCTGCCAAACTGTCAACCAAAACAAAAGAACTATCTCATCTGACATGTGCCTGACCTATCACAGGATGGTGCTATCCATTTTTTTTCCTGAAAAATTATAAAGCCATGTGAGAAACTGCATGTATTTTTGATAAATTTGCACTTCTGGCCATTTCACCTTCACTCTGCTGTCAATCTGCTTATTGGTTTCCCTGGGGATGTTTCTCTCATTCCAATCAGCTGAGTAAGTTCAGTCACCAAAAGATATCTGAATCCAGCAAGGACCCTATGGAAAAAAGAACACTCATTATGGAAATATATCCCCTCTCCCTTCTTCCCCCAGAAGGCAACAGGTAGCATCTCAGGTAGAGGGATAGGGGATACTCATTCATTCCTGATCTGCCATTAAAGTGTTCACTCCGATAGCTGGTGATCATAGTGTTATCTTTATACTCACGCAGAGAGGCCATTCCTGGCTTTAAAAAAGCATGCAGAGAACTCTTTCTAGTTGCGCAATGTCCTAAACTATTACATTTAAAACCATTTTTAATAAATCAGGATGCAATCAAAAAATCTATGAAATCAAAAGAGAGGCTCCTATTGATTTCAGCAGGGTTGAATGAGATCCTTTACAGACAACATCCAGTGGTTAATGCCCTCGTTATGAAGCTTTCCTTCCCTTCTTATCAGTGCATTTGGTCTCATCATAACAAAGGAACCTAGGGAAATATGAACAAAGAAACAGGACAAGAACATTTTAAGAATACTGCTTATGCCTTCTTTTGCTTCCCTTTGAAATACCTGCCATATACCAACTAATGAATAACTCAGGCAACCCAATCTCCCAGTGATAAAACCTTTACACAGAGACTCCACTATTGTGTAGTCTCTTCTTCTCTGCTTAATGTTATTTAATGTGAATTTTCTGCTGAGAAAGCAGAAGTAGCCTAGATAAAATGGCAGTATTGCAAACTTTCCTGATGGTAAAACTGAATTTTTGCTTGCTCCTGAATATAACAGTTATATCAGTGATCAGTGACATTTCTGCTTTGCATTTTATACATCATTCGTTCTGTGTTTCCCAAATCCGTTTCTGTACTGTGACGTATCTGTAAAATACCAATATTTTACAGAACACTGCCCAGCACTATTGTATGCCCAGAACTTCTTTACTGCTACAAAAAAAAATCATAATACTGAAAAGGTCTGAACAGCTTCAATTCTAATGTAAGCATTTAAAAAATCCTCTGCTGCCTAATAAAATTGTTTCAGTTAGCGGTGTTAGTGGTTTGCATTGTACGCTGGTGAAGCAGAGCACTGAAGTGCAAACTTTGATTTTATCTAGCAATGATCATTTAGTTAGGAGTCAAAAGAAAGTCTGCCTGAAGAGAGATCTCTGTAAGAAATCTACTGTGACAAAACTGGAATGTGTCTGGGATTTTTCACCTTGTTTGTTTCTGCTCACTGCTTTGCTTCTACTGATTAATGTGTGGTTCCTCAAAGCCTAGAAGATATATGGTATGACAGGTAGACTTTTTTCCTGTAGCCCTGAACTTTGTTTGTTGCTGAACCAGAAAGTTAAGCAGGCCTTTCTCTGGCAGTGAACTCCTGCATGCACAATTTTTGCAGACAGATGAGAAATATTACATTATTCTAATATTTTTTTAGATGTACCTGAATCACAAACAGCTTGGAGATGGGCTGTCATGAGGTGCCGAGAAATGAAAAATAGCATTTCCTCCAGCATCAACACCAGATAAAAGTTTGCTTTCAAAAATTGCAGAGCAGTGGATGGGTTTGGTTCACATTCAGGTGGAACAAACATGCAAAGCTCAATGAAAATGCAAACAGCACAGTACCACAAAAAGCCAAACCACACAGGTGATTTTTGAGTTAATATCCATAGTAATAGATCTTGCAAATCCAGCTCAAGACCTGCGTATTTTGCGTAATCTGAAGAGGATCCACCTTCAAGCATTACTGGTGGGTGACATACTTGCAGCCTTCCCTTTGACTGCTAAGATGGTACAGCTAAATCTGCAGGGGAAGATGTGCTCGGCCTTCCTTGCTCGGGAAAGTGAGCGCTCTGCAGTCTGCCTACCAATACAGAGCAAAACAAAACCTGGAGCGGAGGCTGGCTCGCAGGCATGCACATTATCATCCCTCTAAACTGATAACGGCAGACGGCAGTATATGAATGAAGGTGCCATGTATGCAGCGATTATGCAATATGTATCCGCACCATCCAGTTCGCATTAGCATCAGTACGAGCATCTTATCAGGCTAGGCTGCTTCGCAAATGAATGCTGCCAAGCTGCTGGAATTATCTGCACAGTCAGATACTCATTTTTAGCTTTTTCATCATGGCTGAAGACAGCTCCACTTGATCTCAGCAAAGTTATTTTAAAATCTGAGAGTTTGCCAATGTTTCTTTTTAAAGGATCACATCTAGTGTGACTCATTACTCCTGGATTTCATTTGTCAGAGCAGCCAAGTAGTCTAGCTTTTACATTCCCAATGGCCATTATCTCTGTTTGTTAACAGCTAAATGGCTGATGCACGGATACACATTATTCCTGTGTTTTCTTGCAGAGAGAGAGCTTTTGCTGGAAACAAAACATTAAAACAAGAAACTACAAGGTACGATAATCTATAGATTCTAGAGGGAAAAAAAATGGTTATTGACTGGAAATATGTATATATGGGATAGCTTACCAAATATTAGCTCTAGGGAGTTGATTCATTGGATTTCTTTCCTTTCAGATTATACATTGCATGTGCTGAAATACACAGCAGCTTTGTGCTTCTGATGCTATATGTTAAACAATAATTTCTAGCAGAAATCAATACATTAATTCCATATACGGCAATCGGTTTCCACAGTATGTTCGTTATTCATCAAACTAGTGCTAGAATCTGCCTAAGAGTAAGTACGTGAATGATCCTGTGTATATTCAGCCATCCATTTAAGCACGTGAAGATGGTTCCACTGGCCACTGGATAAACCTGATTTTAGGCGCATACTTCAGTGAGTTAGGGTCTGAATCATTGTAAAGTTGAACTGAAGAATCCATTTGATTAGCTGATGTGGAGCCTGAACCATGTAATTATAAGATCACGCACAGCTGGGGTGGAATTCATTAGCCGACGCATTAGAGTTACCTTCCGATAAGCACAAAGAGGGAAAATAATTGTTGCTCCATACAATAGGTGTACTACAGTTTGTGCATTCCACGTCTGCAGTACGGTGCTGCAGCCACTTGTTTTCTGATTAGCAGTGAATCACGATGATGGTGATGATGATACACAGTTGCTCAAAACAATTTCATGTGATAATTAGCTCAGCAGCGAAAATTCCTACCACTAGTTCAAGAAGTCAAAGCAAATGTAATCCAAAATCTTTCAAGCCATTAAAACTTCACATTTATAAAAAGATCCCCTCTAAACTGCACCATGATAGGGACTAGCATCAGCAGTAAAAAAGATATAAACATTAAAATCATTGCTGTGACCTTTAGACCATTAAATCAATTTTTTTTTATAAGCAATGTATCTTGAGTAATGCTTGCTACTAGTTGTAGATGTATTCATGTGAATGATGCTGGGCTAATTTTGAGTTGGTAGATGTAATATGGGTAAAATTTCATTATAAAAACCAAACGGGAACATCTTCTAAGGTATGGAAGTCAGTGCTGGGAGACAGCAATTACAGATGCATGTGCAACTACATCTGCAGCGCAGCTGTTGAGTGGGGTTTGCAATGAACCAGGCAAGCAGAAATTCCATTGTAGTATGGCAATGAATTAAAGTAATACTATTGCCATAAATGCGCATGGCCCAGCCACAGAAAACCATAATTTCTTCTTTGAAGATGTTACATTCTGAGATATAATTGTGTAGTTGGAAGGAAGAGCAAATAAAAGACCAGTAATATTAGCTGGTTGGTTAAATAAATAACATCTCTATTTGTGATGACAATTAAGTATTTTGACCACGGGTTTTTATCACTATTTGAAAAGATTTCTTGAGCTTCACCTGTGATAAAGAATTGTATTTTTTTTAAAAGAAGAATGCTACTGTGTACTGTGTGCAATTAAACTGTTTCTCTGCTCATTATACAAACATGTAATTAGAACACTAACACTTGGAATAATTCAAACAACAGTTGTACGTCCCTTCCAACTTTAGATATTCTATGATTCTCTGATTCTCTGAACAGTTGTATGTCAAGAGCCATTCTGTATGATTTGGGAGTCAGAGGAATTTGTGCATTTCAAATGCCAAAAAAAGGTCATGTGTATCAACATGCCAGCACATCTATAACACTGAGAGCGCACTTTTCAGATGATCTGTGAGCATGGGACTTTCTGCTCCCCCTTGCATCCAAGCATGCCAGTAAACCTCTGGACTTCGGGAATCACCTGCCCTCTTCGGGTGTATTGCAAACCGTTATTTGAACTGAGTGTGTATCTGGCATTGGGAGGGCCCTGGCTCTGGCCCTGAACAGGCATGTCTGTTTTAATATGTCTCCAGTTTAGCTGAGACTTTGTTAGATGTCTGGGTACCATTTCACATCAGGTCCTCATAGTAAGGAGGAGAAGAGAGCTTAAAGCCTCTTTATTCCCCCAGTAATCCCAGCCTGGTGTATATGTTCCCACCAAGGTCAGTTCTCCCTACAAACAGGCTGATATGGTGTTTCAGCATATCATTTCTAGAGAGAGCAGCTGATAAATTAATTTCTAATACGTCATGTCGGTGTTGCAGGTGACAGTCCAAGCTGATGGAGGGGCAGCATGGCACTAGCATTCAGGGGCTGTGAATCCTCTGCCTGCCTACAGTGTATTTGTTTCTGCTGAGTGGCCTTGAGCATATCATTTGTCCTGTTATAATATGAAGTAAATGATTCAGACTTCAATTTAAAACACTTCAGAATCTATGCTTGAAAAGCTCTATATGAGAGCCAGCTATTATTAAAAGCAGTGCTAGGATCTGCGCTGGGTCTTCCCTGTTTCTACGTCTATTGTTCTTTATCTTCATCTCTCCTTTTGTCTTCATTCCTTTGCCTCCCACAGACCGCTTCCCATAATCAACCTTCATGAGACCGCACTCAAAATAGACCCCTTCAGTAGCTTGAAGTAACTACTTCAGTTTAAGACAAGTAAAGAGACAGAGAACAAGTCAATAAACAAACTGATGGAGATTTTTCCCAGTAATCCAAGCCAATCATATATATTTACATATAATCCTTGTGCCCCCCCGCTTCCTGCAGACCTTCCTTTTTTCTTCTTTGTAATTTTGCTGTTGTTCTTACTTGACACGCTACACCTGCTTTAGTCCCAATGCCCTTAGAGGCAAGGGCTGTATCTTTTTTCTCTATTGTGCCTGCCATATAAGTGTAGGAATGAACATTACATTTGAAATATTTTCCAAAGAACACTTTGATGATTTACTGTTCTGCATCTTTGTAAACACTTTGTTTTCTCCCCTGCAGGGAATCAGCTGCCTCTTTTGGATCTTTTGTCATTGATTCTTTCTGAGTGTTCCTGTTTTCTCTGTCGCAAAGATGAGACGGGTGCCTTTAAAAGCATTTGCTTCACTCTCATTTATTTCTTGCAAAGTCATAGCACCCCAGGGCTGATTATTGCTGCCTTTTGCAAACAGTTGCTCCCACCACTTGGGGCTACTGCTGATTTCTTCCTCCTCTCTCTCTGAAGAGAGTGGGTTTTCAGTTGAGAACTGTACCTGGTTTCTGAACTAACCCAAAGGCTGTATCTGCAACCGCACAAGAAGGATCAAGGGGCTGTGTGGCACCATGCCAAATCTCTGACAGTGGCTGGAAAACAACCCAAAGGAGCCTGAGAGCTGGCTAAGACCAGGGTGGCATGTCCCTGGGATGCCTCTGTGGGTCAGGAAGTCCTGAACCACACTGCTGTGTTTATCAGGCCACAGTAGGTATTTGCTCTATGAGTTTCTCTAGCTGTTTCTCGAACCCATTTATAATTTTGGCTTCCAAAGCATCCTGTGGCAATGGTATTTCAAGTTATGGATTATGTGAAGAAGTGCTTTTTGTGTAAAGCCTGCAGTCTGATAGTTTCATTTGGTGCCTCCATGTTCTTGTCTTATGAGATATAATAGCCATCATTCCCTTCCTTCCTCCATGCCATTCATCATTTTATAAACCACAAACTCTATTTTTTCTGTGCTGAAAAGTGCTATTCTGTTTAATATCTCTTTGGACAGAACCCATTTCAAACCTCTGATCTTCCTTGCTGCCCTTCATTGTACCTTCTTCTTTCTGAACCGGGGTGGCCACAATCATCCTGGCATCTAAAACTAGGATTTTGTCTAGTGATACAATGATGTTTTCTCCCCCCTCCACTTCTCCTGGCCTCACTAATATGCTATTAATGTATTTTGTATTCCTAATATACTGGGGGAGTGGGAGGGAGGCTGGCTGCCATTAACCTCAGAACTAACATTTACAAAGGAGTATCCACAAAGACTCCTGCAGTCCAAGAAGTCATCATTATTAAATAGCATAGTTTACCTGTAATTCTGTTGGTAGAATCATAGAGTGGTTTGGGATGGAAGGGACCTTAAAGATCATCCAGTTCCAACCCCCCTGCCATGGACAGGGACATATTCCACTAGACCAGGTTGCTCAAAGCCCCATCCAACTTGGCCTTGAACACTCCTATGGCGGAGGCGTCCACAGCTTCTCTGGGCAACCTGTTCCTGTGCCTCACCACCCTCACAGTAAAGAATTTCTTCCTTATATCTAATCTAAATCTACCCTCTTTCAGTTTAAAACAGTTACCCCTTGTCCTATCACTAGACTCCCTGATAAAGAGTCCCTCCCCATCTATCCTGTAGGCCTCCTTTAAGTACTGGAAGGCTGCTATAAATAAATTGTTCCTCTCCACAGAAATCTTTAGTAAAAGGCTAAAGATTTACGTGATCTGAAGAGAAAACAGTTCACTTATGCCATCACTTCTGGATTGCTCTTACTGAGAGTGTGGCAGCTTCTGATCCTTTAGATTGAAGTGTTAAAAGCACAGATTCAGATACAAATAGTAATAGAAATGACTGTGTTGGTCTTTATGAAGCATATTTATATAAAGATCATGAAGAGTAGGAGCTTTACTATGTCATTTAGCCAGAAGGCACTAGGTAGTCAACCTACAGAGTGTGTTTCAGTTCATTGTCCTTCCTGTAGGCTCTTATTTGATCCACAGAAGTTGGTCTTTCCCATTTCTCTTTCCTTTCTCCATGTTTTCTTTTGAGTCTTAGTTTCTAATGCAAACAAAAGTTCGAAGTAAAGTTCAACTCACAGTGTTGAATTAGCTTTCTGGTCAGCCACAGGAAACCCTGCCAAGCCAACCTCGGATGCTGGACCTGTCTGGGAAGACCCACCTGGTTGTTGCAGTTCATCTGTGAGCCTTCAGTTTTGCCTTGGGATATCTGTCTGCAAAAAAAGGACAGAAGGAGGAGAGAGTACATGATAAATCCTTCAATATGTAAAAGATTAAAACAGAAAAATACATCAACTGTTTCCTCTCAACCATGTGTGGCCATTAGCTTCATTGTTTTAAAAGTTATTAAAAGATCTAGCTATTAGTTCAGGGAAAGTCTGAAATAAACTACCGAGGAAACTGGTGGAATCTTTCCTTGGGGAATTACTATGAAACAGAAATACCTCTCAAGGTGATTTATCCTACCTCACTGCAAAGCAATAAACTGGACACTAGGAGGTCCCTCTCTGCTCTGTCTTGCCTTGAAATAGTAATTGGCGTTGAAGACGCTGCATCACCAGGCCATAGCTCCCGACCACATAGTATATGACTGTAATTGGTTCAACAATACCAGAAAAACATTTCTGCTCATATTTTTAAAGAGGCAGGCTTCAGAAATCTGTCGGTGAAATAAAGGCTGAAAGAGAGCATTCCATCTGGTCTAACCTTTATTCCCGTATGTCAGTCCCTGTGAAATGTTTTATGTATGTATTCTTTGGAAATCATCTAGCAGAAACAGCTGTGTGTGCTGCCCACCTGCTAAAGCCTACAATCTAGTGTTATTTCAATTAGATTTGATTGCAGGAAAAGTTTATGAAACAGCTATCAATGATTTCATGCCATCTGGCTTCCGCTTTTCTCCTGTTTAGAGAAACCCTGTGTTTACACTGATTGACCTTCTATATATACAAGCGTGATTGAGTTTTATTATTCTTTTTATTTGTCTGATAGCAGTGTGCTTGGTGCTGTACAAACTTACAATGGAAGAGAAGCTGTCAAAGATTTCAAGCTGTGAACTTCAGCTCAAATACACATGAGGCTTCAGCTGAGAATAGAGCAGAAGGGAAACTGGATTTTAAAAATCCCGGTTTATTAATTAGGATATAAAGTTTCCACTGAGAGTAAAACATACTTTATCTTGGTTTTAGCCATGTAAAAACCATGTCCATGAGCAAGACAGTACTCCGGTTCCCTTCCAGAGTCAGCAGAACGAGACAGAAACTTTATGAGGAGTGGGTTCAAGTCAAAGTCATGTCTCGGGTGGGGTGCATCGCCTCTAGAGACACTTCCTTTTCTCCGTTCATCAGCACGGGAGCTTGGGCACCCAGTCTAGGCTGGGCTTACCTTCTCAACTGCTAAAATCAGAGGAGATGAGTCATCCCTTGAATACTGGCTTCCTTGGCTACTTCTAAACCTCCCAAATTACAGAAATGTTCTCTTTGGTTAAGAAATGCTCTCCCATGAGCTATTTTTGCTTTAGTACCATATAGAATTTTGCTTTCAGGTACAATATGAACACAAGTCTTTCAAAATGCTAACTTTATTTTTCCTTCTTCCCCCAAATTGTTGGTGTTTCTGTTGTCTGTGAGGATTTGGTACGTAAAAGTCAATCTGAAACCGGCTGTCTCATTGGCAGAACAAATTCACCTTCTAGCTTTGACCTGAATTCAGTTGCGGCAAGCTTTAACCCTGGTTAGTTGAACTTGACATTTCAAGCAAAAAGTGAAAGGTTCATCCCTGTTTGGATGAACCAACTCTAGGAAATGACAGTTCAAACTCACACAACCGTCTTGTGTGTTTGTCCCTCCTGAGACGGATCAAATTTAGGTGCATGAGTTGACTTTGGAATTAACACCATCTGCTCACACTGTGCTTGCTTAAGGTTTGCTTGTGCCTCTTGCCTCTTCCTTCCCAGAAGGAAAACATGCTGTGTGGGGCTTGCAGGCGGTCTGGGCATATGTTAGGTTGTCAAACTCAGCGGTCTGGAGGCATCCCTACTCTTTGGAAATACTATAACCTTTTGAAACTCTATTAAAAAAAAGAGGCTATTTTTCCATTAGAGGATCCAGACCTCTTCTAAATTGACATTTCGGTATTTGTTCCATAGTGGTGTGCCTGCCTGGAATACTAGGTACCAACAGAATTTAGACTAAAAGAAATAAGATAAAACTGTAAATGCTCTGGTGAAGTATCTCCCCTTAATTTCTATAGTACCCACTACGATGGGGATTTGCTTCCTGACTTCCATCACTTTGTGCGACTGCAGCGTAGGTTCCTAGTTAAACGAGCGTGCAGGCATATGGTGAAACTTCAGTGGAAATTAGTTGTTTAAACACTTTGCAGACCTGGGCCTGGGCACTTGCAAGCTGAGATCCACTCTATCTTATGTGCCCTGCTGTCTTTTAAGAACAGATTAAGAACCTCAGTTGTCTGTATGCTTCCCTTGCTTTCACTACAGCACCAAGTTTTCAAATGTTTTCCTCAGAAAAGAAAAATCACAGAGGCCAGCTGCAGTGGAAAGCAATGTACTGTTACCATATTTTAAAACCAAATATTTGAAGAAAGTGAACAATTCTCTTCAAACCCAATGAAAGTGGGAGAAAAGGCAAAAATATTTGCTTTTTGCAGATTTCCTTATGAATTATTTATTACTTTACTAAAACAACTTATGCTAATAATATTGTAATAAGCAGTGCAGCTCTGACTCATGTTCGGCTGAAGAGTATGTGAGGAGAACGCAGGAAACTGTGCTGTAGTCTCCCATAATTCTCTGGAACACAAATGGTCTAATTAACCCAGTACTGCTGAATATATATGAATGTAGATGGATATAGAGCATAGCTTTTACATGCTTACAAGCGCATGTTTAAAGAGTAGGTAAACACCAATTTCACCGTTGTTCATCTATATTTTATTATTAATTTCATATTAATTTGCATGGAGAGAGCACCTAGTGGCTAAACTAAACTTTAATCAGTGCCACCAGTAAAAAGACCATGTCCACAAACACCTTTAAATGTAAAAGTAGTGATTCCTACTCTGGAAGACTCAAGATCTGCCTGGATCCAACCTTGGTTTTTTTTCTAAACACATAAGGAACTGAGGCATGGGTACATGTATGCTAACACCATGGATAGACGAGGGCATTTACAACTTCATTCTTTACAGAAGTAGCACTCTGCCTTACTGCAATCAGCTGCATGATTTTTTGTCTACATATACAAGAACATTGAGGCACCTAAACCTGAGACATTTCAAGCCAGGAAATTAGGAAGCTGAAGGCCTTTGCGTATCTGAACCTCAGTGATTCAAAGCTATTTCATGAGGCTGTGGAAGAGCCAGGTCTTGACCCAGACTTTGTAAGTCCCAACTCAGAACTTTGCCCCAGGATGAATCCTCCTGTAATATACAGTGCACTTTGAAACTAACCGCTTAGTGTGTAATCATCACCAGATCAATTCCTTTAGGTTCAGAAATATAAAAAAAAACCCAAATGCTATTTAGGTTCTGAAAATGCTAAGATTTACACATGTGCTTAATGCTAATCCTCTGGGCTCGGTGGGACAGATCACGTGTTTAAAGTAAGGAACATGGCTAAATCTTCACAGGAGTGGGGCTTAATTGTAAAAATTTGAAATCTCTATAATAACTGCCTGCTCTCCAGCTTGATGAATGCAACCTCCTGAAAAAAAGGAAGACACACATCCCCCCAGCACAGAAAACAACAACCCTGATGACAAGCTAATACAAAGAGTCTGAAAGAACCGGGTTATTACCATGAAAAGAAAATCAGCAATACAATTGGCAATTTAAGGAACAGAGACTGTCATTAAATAAATACATGTGCAAACCAGAGGCTAGTATTATTGACAAAAATAGACCTGCAGAATATGGAAGTGATTAAGCTATTTCATTTGAAAACCTTTTCATACTTTGGGTGCATCTGATGTTACATGTGCAGTGTGAATAAGCAGTATTTGTCATATACGTACGCGCCATATATATGTATATGTTGTGTCTGCATGCAGAATAAACTCAAAGTGTAGAAACAGGATTGAAAAAAAAAAAACCAAAAAAACAAACACCAAGGCAAAACTTTTGTTACAAAACCTCAGACCATTATGGTTTTGTTAGAGACTTAAAAATCCTCTCAGATTTGTCAGGAGATGAAAAATGCTTCACGATATATCTTGAATAAATGAAGGTTTATTTATAATTCTCCATTGAACCCATGCAGATCTTTATTTTTCTGCATGGTTTCAGAGTGATACAAAATAACATTTTGTGGCTTGACACTTTCGTCTGTGTTTCACCATAGGAGATTTTTGTAACTCAGGATATATCTTCAGCTGGTGTAAATTTTATTCCAGCTGAGCATCTGGTCCTTATTTTCACTGGTTTTATATTAACCAAATGAATAACAAAACTGTGAAGAAATATGTTCAGAAAATGAACATGGTATTCAAAATATATTGCTGGAGAAGAATTGTTTCAAAACAGATGCTGGATTATACATACAGGAGAGGATTTCAATTGTCCTATTGAATCTCTTCCCTATCTTGTTACATTTGACATAAAAAAATTTAAGAAAATGGGGAAAAATTGAAGAACTTGAGGACTGCAGAGCATGTGGATGGAAGCTGACAGTAAAATTTATATGCAACACAGCGTCTCTAATGTCCAGAATATCACTTGTTTCTACCCAAATATATTGTGCTGCTCAGAAACTCTTAACTACTACTGTACTTTCTGTTGCCCCCTTGTGTTAACTATGCACAGAACAGTGGAATAGAATAGAACAGAATAGAATAGAATAGAATAGAATAGAATAGAATAGAACAGAACAGAACAGAATAGACATTTCAGTTGGAAGGTACCTACAACGACCTACAACGATCATCCAGTCCAACTGCCTGACCACTTCAGGGATCACCAAAAGTTAAAGCATGCTATTAGGGGCATTGTCCAAATGCCTATTAAACACTGACAGGCTTGTGGGGCATTGACCATCTCTCTAGGAAGCCTGTTCAAATGTTTGACCACCGTCTTGGTAAAGAAATGCTTCCTAAAGTCCAGTCTAAACTTCCCCTGGTGAAGCTTTGAACCATTCACATGCATCCTGTCGCTGGATCCCAGGGAGGAGAGCTCAGCGCCTCCCTCTCCACATCCCCTTCTCAGGAAGCTGTAGAGGGCAATGAGGTCGCCCCTCAGCCTCCTTTTCTCCAAATTAGACAAGCCCAGTGTCCTTAGCCTCATAGGACATTCCTTCCAGCCCTTCCACCAGCTTTGTTGCCCTCCTCTGGGTGCATTTGAGTACCTGAACATCCTTCTTAAATTGTGGGGCCCAAACTGCACACAGCACTCAAGGCAAGGCCGCACCAACGCTGAACGCAGCAGGACGATCACCTCTTTTGACCGGCTGGTTATGCTGTGTTTGATGCACCCCAGGATGTGGGTTGCCCCCTCGGTTGCCAGGGCACAGTGCTGACTCCCATTGAGCCTGCTGTCAGCCAGCACCCGGAGATCCCTTTCTGCAGGGCAGCTCTCCAGCTGCTCCTCTCCCAGTTTATATTTGTGCCCAGAGTTACTCCATCCTTGGTGCAGAATCCGTCTTTTTCTTCAGCACAAGCTGTGCCAGTGCTTTCATATGCCATGTGATCCAAACAGCAGAAGTGCTAAGCACTGTATTACAGTAAGACTGGCTTCTTGGTCTGTGTGGTTTGGATTGGGTGTTTTTGTTACTGCACATGTCTAGGGTACAGGATAATGACAAGGGGAAATGTGCTTAAACTTTGAAAAACAAACTATAAATGAGCTGCAAAACATTTGGCTAAAAAGATAACTTCACAATGTAATGTACCTTGGCATAGGGAGAGGACATCTGAAATGCAGAACCAAAGAAGCTGTGGAGGTGAACATACCTGCCTTTCTAAGCGGCCAGTGCTTTTCTGCCATGACAATGACACAGGAGCAGCTGGGTTTGGAACGCCTAAATCATGATGTGTGATCGCCCAAGCTCTCTGCAAGTGCATGTATATATATATATATATGCACCGTATCACCAGAACCACAGCCTGACATGGTGTTAGGATGAGACCTATACTCGAATTTGCACTGTCAATATTTAGAGGAAATGTAGGCATTATGCTGCCCAAATTGCTGGGAGCCAGAGGCAGCAGAGGACTCAGGCACCTCAGCATATTAGACCTGTTACATGCCTGGCTCCTCAAGTACAACTCAGTATAAAGAGAGGTATAATGCAAATGATGCAACAAACTGAGTCCCATGCAAACCCTGCTTAACAACCCATAGGGAATACAAGGAGTTCTTGCACCTCACCTGTTCTTACTTGCAGACTCTGCGTGGCTGCTGTGCTTGTCCTTTGCAAGATGAGGGAGGTTCACAGCATGTGAAGAAGGGCACTGGGGGCTGAAGGTGCCTCTGAAAAAGCTGCCAAATTTTGATGTAGTTTTAGGAGCATTTCTAGGGTTGTAATTCAGGGATGAGATTATTAAATTGCACATTAATTCCTATCTGAGTCACCCACATCCTATTCAAGCTCGATGTCAAGTGCTGTCAGCTGAATCTACATGGTCAGCCTGCTCCATGTGGAGGTCTGCTGTTCACGTGCTGGCCATACTCAGCTCTGTCCTTGTCACTCATCAACCTTCTTGGGGTCCAGGTTTTCCGCTGAAGGAAACCATGTGTGAGCATAGACATAGCCACAACAAGCTCCAGGAGCCTCTTGATGGCAACTGGACACCTTCCCTCTGGCAGACCTCTTCATACGTCTGTCACTGAGGCTTCAGTGGGGAGCACCCTCACCCTGACTGCATTGGTATCAGAGAGTTGCAGGTACTTGAACAGTAAGGTCTGGCAGGAGTGGGCCAGAAGTGTGTAAATACAGTAGTTAGCATGGTCATTGATGGTTTCATGTGACTTTGCAGAATGCTAGCCCGTAAACCCAGCTCTCAAATTGCTCTTAGGCAAGTTTCACACAGGGACTTCAGAGTGCACAGGGAGACTGCAGACAAACATGTGGAGGGCTAGGCTCATTTCTCTGCTAGATAATCAGTGGCTTCGAATTTTGAAGAATATTTTTCCTCTTCTCTTTGGGTAATGCCATTTTCTGTTGCAAAAACTAACCCTAGAGCTGACACTGTATTATTAGCTCATGTCAATGAATTAATCTCTTTTATCATGGTGAACATCAAGAAATCATCAAAGTCTTTGCTGTAAATAACATTATTATATGGATATGCATATATTTATAGTAGTCGCTTCATCTCATAATACATGAGATGGATATTCATCTTATACCATATTTTAGATCCAATTTCTACAATCATTTAGGGCTATGGAGATACACAGACTTGTAACCGACCTTTGATAAATTTTGAAACCAAATGTTCAAAAAATTTTGCCACATGGACAATGGGGGGGGGTGGTGTTTATGTACATTATGCTTATATGTAAAAATCTCTAGTTTGCATTAAACTTGACTGCCAGATTCAAGGCCTGGTTGTCCTTAAAAAATGACTCTGAGCTTTATACTGCAGTCCTAGCATGTGAAGTCATGCCATTAAGAAGTAATAAGTAATAGGCTGAAGTCCCAAGAAAGAGTGGACCCTATTCAAGCAAATTTAGGATGCTTAAAAATGCATAGTGGGCTTTATAATGTGCTTGTGCAGACAGATAGTGCTTACAAGGAGATTTAGCTAAGTGTTTGTTCAGGTGAGTAAAGACAAGATTTCTTGGCTTCCTATATGCATCCTTTAAGAACAGACTGGGCCACATGTGCAACTGAGGGGACAAAATGAATCTATCTCTACCAGAAAAGGCTTCCCATCTTCTGCTACTGGCCCTCCCGAAAAGCTTGCTCAGTGGGATGTGAGAAACCAGGGCTGAGAAGGCATTACGCTCTCTCCCCTACCTGGCATGGTTCTAACAAGCCACAACATCTAGATTTTGAGATTATTCCCAGGATAAATTCTCTGGAGTTTTTCTCATCTTTGGAAATATTTGTCTCACTATTTTCATGAAAGAGAGTTCCTAAAGGTTTTTACAGAACAGGAAAAATTGAGCTTGCAACTGAGTTCTTACATGGGGTGGGAGATGGTTAAATACCTGGAGAAACTGTATTGCTCATTGCTTCTTCTCATCTAGACCTTTTCTAGAAACAAGTTAAGCAACCAAATCCCAGAACAAATCCAGGCCAGAGTGTTTCAAACTGTTTCTCAACTTCCAGAAAAGCAAAAATCCTTACTCTTTATACTTCAGCTACAAGTTTCCTTTTAAAAGATGCCTCAAAGTATTTTGTGGTTTAAAGGAACCAAAGAACTTTGGACAGCATTTGATATTGCTCATGCTAATATTTAAAGCACTTTTTCTGTTAAAAATAAGTCAGACTGTCCTTTGATGAAAATACCGAATGACAGGTCATTCTGCCTTAAATCTGAGCTGAAAAAATCAATTAGCAATGAGAAAGGATAACGCTAAGATATATATTGCAACAAGAGGACCAGCAGAGAGAGGGCAATTTAGAATGATAGTTACATCAAGCACAGCAGAGTTGATTAAAAATTTAGCAGTTCTGCTGATGAATGTCCTAGTTCAGATTTGGAAAACATCTATGAACTTAATTTTCCACTGTTTAAACAATCATTTTATAAACCGTGTATAATTCATGTAATGTTAACTGAACAATCTTGTGAAATATGACTGCAGCTAAATAGTTAACACATGCCCAGTGAAACAGGACTTGCAGCAGACCATTACCATGAACTGGACAGGGTAACAGCTCCTTATCTCGACTGCCCAGCTCCTTCACATTTTCCACTGTCACTGAACATAGCAGTACATATACCATCCAAGGTACTCCTTCTGGACCAAATCACCATTGCAAGTGTTTCCAGACAAGTGTCCTTAATGGTAGGTGCCTGAATCCAAGGTTCAGTATCTTCACACAAAACCTGCACTTCAGAGATGCTCAACAGCAATTGATCTCAGCTAAATCCTCAAGAAGTGAGGGGTAATCATAATTGATTTCAAAGAAAGTGAGTGTCCTCCAAACTGAAAAACTGTGATAACCCAGGTTACTCTTCATTGACTTCATCCCAGATGATCATGGTGGGGAATTATAGTATGACCTGGCAAATAGCTCGGTTTGGCTGCAAAAAATTAGCGCTGAAGTACAGGCAAAGAATTACCCATATTTCTTAGAGAGGTAAGTGTGATGTCTTTGTTAAAATGTAAAGCAGCAAAATTACATATCAAAAAGGAGCTACAGAGATAGTCAGGCAAGACAGATTGACAATAGTAAGGATAAGAGCAGTTTTTGACTTCCATCTGCCTTGATGAGAAAACTCACTGTGAATACACATAGACTGGAAATTAGGATACAATTGCTAATTATTAGAAAAATCAGATTGTTGAAAGGTCTCCTAAGCACTATAGTAGAGTCTAAAATAGAGCTCAGTAGGTCTACAAGATGAGTGATGTGATGAAGAATGTTATAGTGAGGAGCTGGACTCAGAGACCCAGGATGTAGTTTTCACCCAGTGTGAGGAGATACACAGCTAACTTACGTTGGGTTTAAATCAACAAGAGGAATGGGACAGGAGAAGAGATTGTATTTCCCACATCATATCAGCAAAGATGATGAAAGGCCAGAATAAACATATTTCAATTCCATATTTTAAGATCTTTCTAGAAAAAGCAAAACCTTAAGAATACCAGCACAAGAAAGAACACTTAAAAATCTTGCATGATTTCAAGTATTCCTAAATGTGGTTTTTACAGCTCCTCTCCATTCAAACATTGTCTTATTTATGCTACAACTGATACGGAGCAATTGAGCCTATTTTGAAGAATAAAGAAGAAATTAATATCCCAATTATAACTTTTCCAAGTGTTCTGAGTGTAAATCCAAATAAAACCCAACAAAGCTGCGCTGGCTCACAGCTTTGAAATGTGCTTGAGATTTGCTGTAAATATTGAAATCACATTTGCCTTGCAGTTTTGCCCGGGTTTCATTATGAGGTGTTAGTTTCACTGATGCCTCAAGGACTGTGAACTCAGATTAAAACTAGTGAGAACTTTGACATGCACATTTGCAAAAGATCTTCAGCGCAGCGTAGCCCAGCTTTGGCTCTGCCTCACACCTCTGAGCAGCCGCTCTGGGTTCCAGAATCTGGAGGCACTAAAGAAGCCAGAAACACATGGGGAAAAAAAAAAAAAAAAAAGAAAACGTATGTGTACTACAGTTAAACTTCTCCAGAGAATGCTGCAATTGCTCATATGTGGGACTTCTAAGCACCAAGACTT
The DNA here is from genome assembly GCF_000687185.1 of Egretta garzetta. NCBI lineage: Eukaryota > Metazoa > Chordata > Aves > Pelecaniformes > Ardeidae > Egretta > Egretta garzetta. Next base: position 1,292,192 of record NW_009258615.1, on the reverse strand, counting down.
CCAGCAGCCCCTTTCCTGTTTTCTTCACCTCCAATCCATGCCAAAATATCTTTTTTTTTGCTCATCCCATAGCAGATTCCATGGCTAATTTCTGTACTTGTTGTCTTGCTCTGAAGGTTATTAAAAGCTTGGAGGAAAAACGTATTGACTGGGAGGTTTTTGTTGGCTGAGGACCACAGCAGCAAAGCTGTGGACCCACATAACAGGGCTCCACCCTCACAAGTTTAAAGCTCAGTCTAAAATCTGCCAGGCACCCAAAGATAAAGCACAAGATGGTATTTAAAGCATGTCAGAATTGCATGTGAATAGCTAAATATAGTGAAATATCATGTTGTGTGTGACAGGACAGGTAAGCCACGCTTGCATTGCCCAGGCTGAGCCCCCAGGCAGCGGCTCTGTGCCTTATCCATGACCCTGGGGACTGGCTGCCCTGCAGAGTCAGGCTCCCAGCTACTCCCTTTCTCGCTTGCCTTTAAGGTGTATTTTGACTGATAATGGTTTATCCTCTGTTCACTCCTCTTGATCACGCACGTCTCCTACCTGCGTGATTTAGACCCTGCCCCGTGTTGGGAGACAAGAATTGAAAGTGGTTTCTGTCCCCCCAAAAGTGAGAGGAAATGTTTAGTTTGCAGATGTTCCTTTGCCCAGCTGAGTCCCCGCTTTCAAAATCACCTTTTTGCTCATGGAGGAAGCAACACGGTCTCAGCTAAATGCTACGATGCTTGTTCTGTCACTGGGTGACATCATGTTGCCATGGCAATGCTTGGCAGCATTTCATAGAGGATTTCTGCATTTCAGATAATGGAATTTAAAAGGGCTTTGGTCTGAACTTTTCAGGGTCATTTTGAAACAGAAGATCCTGTCCTTTTATCTGTTATAATGAAAGGGAGGGGAACCCAAATCTGAAGCAGAGCGGCCGTGGGCAAGCCAGGGATAGCTCACGTAAAATTGAGAGGAATTGACCTTCAAGGTGCTCTAGGTATCCCCTCCACCCAGTTATTTCTTTACTTAAGCTTGAGCTGTTCTGATGTTGGACTTTTCAGTTATAGGCATATGCACTAAAGCACACACATCTCTCTCCAAATTAATAGCTATCATCTGTCATGTAAAATGGTGTTTCAAATGTACATCACTGGCTTTTACCAAGAGGTTTCCTCATCACTAGCTGTCATTCTCAGGAGGATCAGGAAGTACTCTGAAAAATCAATGGCTTCTTTTGAATAATGGGAGCATCTGCTTTGGAAAGTGATGTAATTTCATCAGATCAACTTTTTAATACACAATTTGTTCTGTGTTAGATGGCTAAAAATTTATTTAAAGAAGTTACGGTGCATGAAACTCATGACTTAAAATGATCATCAGCAGGACAGTCAGGCTGAAGTTTATCAATTTCAGCACAAAGTCACAGTATCATGGGAAGTTTGATGACTTCTATTAGGCAATAGAAAAACTGCGTGTTTTCAATATTCAGATACTTCCTACATTATTGAATTCACATGCATATTCTGATTTTGAGAATTAAGGAAAATATACTCAGCATATTTTTAAGTTGACCAGAAAATAACAGTTTCTTATAAAAATTACTTTAATAGGAATCACTTCCTAAGTTCTCAAGGTTTTGTTTCAAAAGAACCTTCAAGCAGAAAGCGTGCAGAAGCATTATAGATCTATAGATCCAGTCAGCATGCAAAAGAAAATACATAATAAGCAATAATAAAGTTAATTGCCAGATTTCTTGCCTTTGGGTAACTGCAGTTTAGCTGCTTCTCATTTTTGCTAACTCTTAGGAAAACAAGGGAGACTGTGACAATATTCTAACTATTTCCAAGGTTTTCCCTGGTTTGAGCAAGTATTTGTCAGAGCAATTTGCATGAAATCGCACTAAGTATGTTTTATCTGCAACAGATAAGCATCAAACAATCATTTTAATGAATAGACACACCCAATGATACACAGACATTAATGCCAATTCTTCTATATTTATTAAATAATTGTACATTTCCCCATACATTATTGCACTAAAATGTGTGATTCTTCCCAGTCTCAGAGCACGTCTTGAACATTATTTCAAAATTGCAAGTAAACATGGGAAAACTGCAAGACATTTGCACATTAACTTATAGTAGTTATAGTTTAAATAACCCCATTAATGTGCGATATTACAAAGTTTATTACATGGGGCCATGATGAGCGTAATGAGTGAGCAAATGGGAGTACTGCAGAATAAATAACACTCCTTTGCTTACAAACATCCCCATAAGTTACAATAATAAAGTGTATAAAGTGACAACCCATGAAGAAGCATGGTTCAGTTGGCTACACTAAACTTTCTTTCCTAGGCAATAAAAGAAGCTACAATAAATTTTTTATGTGTAAAGTTAATTTTTCATTATACCGACTAACACAAATGCAATCAAAATGTCAGCAAAGGTTTTGGTTTGATTTAGCCCATTACTTTAAAAGATGTTACTCATCTCAAAGGTGGTTTTTGACACTCTTAATGTGTTTTTGAAAAATGCTTTATTGTCTACAGTTAAGACATCCTGAAAGTTTCCACCTTTGTAAATCAAGAAGGGAGAAGCGGGGGCAAGTGGGGTTTTATAGGTTTGTTTTACCATACACAGCCTTAGTGTCAAATGTCATTGAAACCTGCCTTGATTGCTTTCAAAATCTCATCTTTTAGTGGCAAGAAGAGAAGGGCAACGGTTTGCTCTTGGGCCAGTGCTGCTTTCTCTGGTGGATTTTCCAGAAGACAAGTCCCATCGAAGGCAGAAAAATTCACCACTGGAACAAGTGAGCAGAATTTGTCCCATAGCAAAAAATAAGCCTACACGTTGCATTTGAATTTGTTCCTCAGGTCCCACCTGTCACGGGCAGATGGCATGCAGAAAGCCTGGGCAGAGCCCAGCCGCTCCACAGCCACCAGTGAGTTCTCAGAAACTGGAGTGAGAGCCTCCCTCCTTACACAGTGCTGCAGGCCTGAGTCTGCATAGGGTTGAGCATATTAAATAAAATGATGAACAGTTAATCCTGTGCAATTTGTGTTTCCATCCTACAAGATTTCAGGATGAAATGTCAGGATTGGGGCTGCTTGAAGTTGGAAATTTCATTTCTCAAAAAAATTCTAGCATTTTAATAATTATTTGCTCTGAAGTGAAATGTCAAGTTACATTTCTCACTTTTCTGATGGATTAATCACTTTCTGATGCATTTCTCACTTTCTGTGGAAAAAAAAATGGATTTGCAAATATCAAAATGACTTAATTGCATTTTTTTTTCCTTTCAGTGTAGTCAAAATCCTTTGTTTCAGTAAGGTCTCTTTGACCTTGGCTCACTTACAGGAGGTGCAGAACTCTGCTGTGGCCATGGTATCATTTCAGCATTGTATTGTGTTATGTTATATCACATAGGGGTTTGCAAGGGAGTGACTAGGAAAACATTAATTGCTATCTCCTGCTCCCCAGCTGTTGTGCAGCACTACAAATTCTCTGCAGCTTTCTAACGCAGACCAACACCAGATCAATTAAAAGTATGAGCAAAAAAGGCTGAATTGTCGTGCCTGTAGCACACCAGCTGGTGTGAGGATAAAGCAGTTGGGTACGATCTATTGGAGATAGACACATGCTGGATTTTAAGCTATGTTCATTACTTGCATTGTTCCTAGGAAGAAAGTCTTCCTTATAGATTTGTTGAGGATGACTAAAGAAAAAAGCAAACTGGAGGGAAAAAAAAGCAAACTAGGAAAAAAAAAGAAGAAAAAAATGAGCAATGATATTCCATTTTTTCGAAGACTATACATTGGTATGATAGTGGTCACTATCAGAGACAGAAAAAAAGGATTGCTAGATTACTCATGTGGTCTAACACTGTCATTCTTTACTTCCATAAATTAGGAACTTAGGAGTCCAGCCATACGATTAGGATGGGATTCATCTCACCTGATTTCAACCATCTAAATGTTAGGAATTAATCTAAGTGGCTGTCTAGGTCCCCTCCACAGTCAGCAGACAGAAATAGGCACCTTCAGAAGGACTTTCATCCCACCTGCCATCAAAAGCCATCCCAAACTACTTTGGGCTAGATGTCTGGTTTTTAGATTAAAGTCAAGGAAGATGAATTCCACCCCCAGTCACTTGAGAAAACCAGCTAGTCTGGGAGTCCTGACTTTGTGAAGCTTCTTCCAGCTGCTTGATACACTTGGTGTTGCAAGTAACAGACCAGCATGAAAATATATCATCAGATCCCTGCCCACCACAAATTTGATTGGAAATAACGCTGTCCTGCATAAGTGTAGCATACTTATCACGATGCATAGGGAATTTGTGGCAACAGTACATAACTCAGTGAGTGCTATGAGAATGCTCTCCCTAAAGTTCAAGACCTCTAATCTCTCTGCTGGTACGTGGTGCCCGGTGAGTAACAGCCATACAGCTGGAATAGTCTTTCTACAGTTTAGCAAGAGGTGAGGTTTGATTGATAATAGATGGGGCGCTCAGTTCCCTTTGAAACTGTTATAAATCAGTCAGATAGCTGCAAACTGAAAAAAAATGTCAGGATTAGCAAAGGATTTTTCAAAGACATTTGGAGGTTGGAGGTATGGTACTGCTGAAAGTCAGAAGAGGAACTGCGGCCTAAACTGTTTTCTTCCCAGTCTCCAAGAAGAAAAAAAAAGATTGATCCTAGGTCCATAAGGAGAAACGGACATGGGTATTTCAAAGGGTTTGCCCAGACTCCGTGCACCATTTAGGTCCTGCTGCAGTGCTTCAGTGGGACGATTCCCCCGCTCAGGGCCTGAACAGGAAAGATACAACCTGGGAATTGCACCTTTATGATTACAGGGATTGGGCCCACCTATGGCTCTCCATTGCTAAGAGTATGACTCTGCAAGTTAAGGAAGGAAAGTATTCCTTCTAATGAAGAAATATTGTTTATGATATTTCACTGTAACTACACCAATCTAACTGATCCCAGAAAATCACCAACTATGAAGAATCTCTCATTTTAAATTAAGCATAGGAAAGACCAGAAATAAAGCCTTGTCAGTGAGCAACTAGGAAAGAGCTGGTAGCAGTGTCTATTATTAATGTTATCCAGCCCTTGCCCTGAAGAGATCCCACTTTCTGTTGCTTACTCTCTGCCAAACTTCAACTGTTCAAGCTGAAACCTGACATGGCAGGCATCACCCAAAGGGGGGTCACAAAGCTCATCTAGGGAAGAACAGGCATACTTTTGCATCTGTAACCACCACTTACTGTTGTGTAACCCTAGTGGTGACAGAATTAGTGATGTTCCACTTACTGTAACTCTAGCCACAGAAAGCTTACATTTCTTCTGCAAAGGGACCCCAACTTCAGAAGAAGGACTGGTCCCAACCAAAGCTGTTAAGTAACCAGAATGCTAAACCATTTGCTGGTGGATTTCTTAGACATAGAAAGATTTGCTCTTTTAGAAAATGAGTTATTTGCTGTGATTTTTAAAGAAAAGTGTATTAATCAGTTTAATTTGGAGGTCAGGAGGAGGTATGGGATGATGACGAGTCATTGGAAAGCTTTGCAAAGAAAACACTGCATTTTTCACTCAAAGCATGCTAGTGGACATCACCCAGGTCTCCTACGCTGTAAGAGGTAAAAAGGTGATTAGGAGAGTCAATACTAGACTCAGGCTCAGGGAGAGGGTTTAATCTCATTTAAATGCATCTACAATGCAGATGCCAGCAGCTGAGCAAGTCACCCAGGACTCAATTTATATTCTGTGGTCAGAAATAGGCACTTTTAAGTAGTGATTCATCTGACCTATTTTACCTGCCTACTCTAAGAGGAATTGCACTGTGATGTAAGAGTTCCTGTTTCTTTCCATTAAGGTAACCTTAAAGGGACTAACTCAGATGGGGACTAACTCTGCACAGCAGACATCTGCATTTAGCTGGATGAATCTCACCGTCTGCTTTTGTTCTATATGTAGATCTTCGTGGCTGGTGAGTGCAATACCAATGAGAATATAGCAAGAAGAGAGCTTGCACTCCAGAATTCACTGGATTGCAAAGACCTAGTGCCAAAGAAAGAAATTCACTCCTACCGAGTGTAGGATGACTGCAGGGTGGAGCAAGCACTTTAAGAACTTCCATCATGAGATGGATAAATATACAAAAACTAGTGAAATGAAATTATTTTAGTGCCTGAGTTTGGAGAAAACAGAAGTATGAAAAGGCTCTTCCCTTCCCCAGCAAGGAGAACTTCTTGAAATTGTAGCCTGACTCTGGAAGAAGACTGGAACACACCTTTCTCATTTTAATGTCATATTCACAACATGGAATTACACTATTTCTGGGGAGATGTACTGTCTGCAGGACACTGAAGAAGAATTGTCACCAAGAAACTGCAACTATGTTATGTAGAAGTGTACCTTCCACACCATGTTCAGAGGCTAAGCCACAGTGGACTAAAGGTGCATTAATACATTAATACCAAATGGGGAGGTGAGACATCTCTCCTGAAGGTTCAGCCTCTGTATTAGACATTTAGAGTCAACACTGAAGAGAACCAAGATCCAGAAGACACAGCTGAGAGATCCAAGAAGGTATTCCTGCGC